>NC_060196.1:63652235-63659735 GCF_021184085.1 Oncorhynchus gorbuscha
TACAGTTAGTCACTGTATGTAGGTTGGATACAGTCAGTTACTGTAGGTAGGATACAGTTAGTTATTGTAGGTAGGTAGGATATAGTTAGTTACTGTAGGTAGGATACAGTTAGTTACTGTAGGTAGGAAGGATACAGTTAGTTACTGTAGGTATGATAAAGTTAGTTACTGTAGGTAGGTAGGATATAGTTAGTTACTGTAGGTAGGATACAGTTAGTTACTGTAGGTAGGATACAGTTAGTTACTGTAGGTAGGTAGGATATAGTTAGTTACTGTAGGTAGGATACAGTTAGTTACTGTAGGTAGGATACAGTTAGATACTGTAGGTAGGTAGGATATAGTTAGTTACTGTAGGTAGGATACAGTTAGTTACTGTAGGTAGGAAGGATACAGTGAGTTACTGTAGGTAGGATACAGTTAGTTACTGTAGGTAGGATACAGTTAGTTACTGTAGGTAGGAAGGATACAGTTAGTTACTGTAGGTAGGATACAGTCAGTTACTGCAGGTAGGTAGGATACAGTTAGTTACTATAAGTAGGATACAGTCAGTTACTGTAGGTAGGATGCAGTCAGTTACTGTAGGTAGGATACAGTTAGTTACTGTAGGTAGGATACAGTCAGTTACTGTAGGTAGGATACAGTTAGTTACTGTAGGTAGGATACCGTTAGTTACTGTAGGTAGGTTGGATACAGTTAATTACTGTATGTAGCATACAGTTAGTCACTGTATGTAGGTTGGATACAGTCAGTTACTGTAGGTAGGATACAGTTAGTTATTGTAGGTAGGTAGGATATAGTTAGTTACTGTAGGTAGGATACAGTTAGTTACTGTAGGTAGGAAGGATACAGTTAGTTACTGTAGGTATGATAAAGTTAGTTACTGTAGGTAGGTAGGATATAGTTAGTTACTGTAGGTAGGATACAGTTAGTTACTGTAGGTAGGATACAGTTAGTTACTGTAGGTAGGTAGGATATAGTTAGTTACTGTAGGTAGGATACAGTTAGTTACTGTAGGTAGGATACAGTTAGATACTGTAGGTAGGTAGGATATAGTTAGTTACTGTAGGTAGGATACAGTTAGTTACTGTAGGTAGGAAGGATACAGTGAGTTACTGTAGGTAGGATACAGTTAGTTACTGTAGGTAGGATACAGTTAGTTACTGTAGGTAGGAAGGATACAGTTAGTTACTGTAGGTAGGATACAGTTAGTTACTGTAGGTAGGTAGGATACAGTCAGTTACTGTAGGTAGGAAGGATACAGTTAGTTCCCTGGGTTGGTTGGCTCTATTCAGACTGCCCTGGGTTGGTTGGCTCGATTCAGACTGCCCTGGGTTGGTTGGTTCTATTCAGAATGCCCTGGGTTGGTTGGCTCGATTCTTCAGACTGCCCTGGGTTGGTTGGCTCGATTCAGACTGCCCTGGGTTGGTTGGCTACAGTCAGACTGCCCTGGGTTGGTTGGCTCTATTCAGACTGCCCTGGGTAGGTTGGCTCGATTCAGACTGCCCTGGGTTGGTTGGCTCGATTCAGACTGCCCTGGGTTGGTTGGCTCGATTCAGACTGCCCTGGGTTGGTTGGCTCGATTCAGACTGCCCTGGGTTGGTTGGCTCTATTCAGACTGCCCTGGGTAGGTTGGCTCGATTCAGACTGCCCTGGGTTGGTTGGCTTGATTCAGACTGCCCTGGGTTGGTTGGCTCGATTCAGACTGCCCTGGGTTGGTTGGCTCGATTCAGACTGCCCTGGGTTGGTTGGCTCGATTCAGACTTCCCTGGGTTGGTTTGCTCTATTCAGACTTCCCTGGTAGGCTCTGTTCAGAATGCCCTGTGTTGGTTGGCTACAGTCAGAATGCTCTGTGTTGGTTGGCTACAGTCAGAATGCCCTGGGTTGGTTGGCTACAGTCAGAATGCCCTGGGTTGGTTGGCTACAGTCAGAATGCTCTGGGTTGGTTGGCTACAGTCAGAATGCCCTGGGTTGGTTGGCTCTATTCAGACTTCCCTGGGTTGGTTTTCTCTATTCAGACTTCCCTGGTAGGCTCTGTTCAGAATGCCCTGTGTTGGTTGGCTACAGTCAGAATGCTCTGTGTTGGTTGGCTACAGTCAGAATGCCCTGGGTTGGTTGGCTACAGTCAGAATGCCCTGGGTTGGTTGGCTACAGTCAGAATGCTCTGGGTTGGTTGGCTACAGTCAGAATGCCCTGGGTTGGTAGGCTCTATTCAGAATGCCCTGGGTTGATTGGCTACAGTCAGAATGCCCTGGGTTGGTTGGCTACAGTCAGAATGCTCTGTGTTGGTTGGCTACAGTCAGCATGCCCTGGGTTGGTAGGCTCTATTCAGAATGCCCTGGGTTGGTTGGCTACAGTCAGAATGCTCTGTGTTGGTTGGCTACAGTCAGAATGCCCTGGGTTGGTAGGCTCTATTCAGAATGCTCTGTGTTGGTTGGCTACAGTCAGAATGCCCTGGGTTGGTTGGCTACAGTCAGAATACCCTGGGTTGGTTGGCTACAGTCAGAATGCCCTGGGTTGGTTGGCTACAGTCAGAATGCCCTGGGTTGGTTGGCTACAGTCAGAATGCCCTGGGTTGGTTGGCAACAGTCAGAATGCCCTGGGTTGGTTGGCTACAGTCAGAATGCCCTGGGTTGGTTGGCTACAGTCAGAATACCCTGGGTTGGTTGGCTACAGTCAGAATGCCCTGGGTTGGTTGGCTACAGTCAGAATGCCCTGGGTTGGTTGGCTACAGTCAGAATGCTCTGGGTTGGTTGGCTACAGTCAGAATGCCCTGGGTTGGTTGGCTACAGTCAGAAGGCCCTGGGTTGGTTGGCTACAGTCAGAATGCCCTGGGTTGGTTGGCTACAGTCAGAATGCCCTGGGTTGGTTGGCTACAGTCAGAATGCCCTGGGTTGGTTGGCTACAGTCAGAATGCCCTGGGTTGGTTGGCTACAGTCAGAATGCTCTGGGTTGGTTGGCTACAGTCAGAATGCCCTGGGTTGGTAGGCTCTATTCAGAATGCCCTGGGTTGATTGGCTACAGTCAGAATGCCCTGGGTTGGTTGGCTACAGTCAGAATGCTCTGTGTTGGTTGGCTACAGTCAGCATGCCCTGTGTTGGTTGGCTACAGTCAGAATGCTCTGTGTTGGTTGGCTACAGTCAGAATGCCCTGGGTTGGTTGGCTACAGTCAGAATGCCCTGGGTTGGTTGGCTACAGTCAGAATGCTCTGGGTTGGTTGGCTACAGTCAGAATGCCCTGGGTTGGTAGGCTCTATTCAGAATGCCCTGGGTTGATTGGCTACAGTCAGAATGCCCTGGGTTGGTTGGCTACAGTCAGAATGCTCTGTGTTGGTTGGCTACAGTCAGCATGCCCTGGGTTGGTAGGCTCTATTCAGAATGCCCTGGGTTGGTAGGCTACAGTCAGAATGCTCTGTGTTGGTTGGCTACAGTCAGAATGCCCTGGGTTGGTAGGCTCGATTCAGACTGCCCTGGGTTGGTAGGCTCTATTCAGAATGCCCTGGGTTGGTTGGCTACAGTCAGAATGCCCTGGGTTGGTTGGCTACAGTCAGAATGCCCTGGGTTGGTTGGCTACAGTCAGAATACCCTGGGTTGGTTGGCTACAGTCAGAATGCCCTGGGTTGGTTGGCTACAGTCAGAATGCCCTGGGTTGGTTGGCTACAGTCAGAATGCCCTGGGTTGGTTGGCTACAGTCAGAATGCCCTGGGTTGGTTGGCTACAGTCAGAATGCCCTGGGTTGGTTGGCTACAGTCAGAATGCCCTGGGTTGGTTGGCTACAGTCAGAATGCTCTGGGTTGGTTGGCTACAGTCAGAATGCCCTGGGTGGTTGGCTACAGTCAGACTGCCCTGGGTTGGTTGGCTACAGTCAGACTGCTCTGGGTTGGTTGGCTACAGTCAGAATACCCTGGGTTGGTTGGCTACAGTCAGAATGCCCTGGGTTGGTTGGCTACAGTCAGAATGCCCTGGGTTGGTTGGCTACAGTCAGACTGCCCTGGGTTGGTTGGCTACAGTCAGACTGCTCTGGGTTGGTTGGCTACAGTCAGAATACCCTGGGTTGGTTGGCTACAGTCAGAATGCCCTGGGTTGTTTGGCTACAGTCAGACTGCCCTGGGTTGGTTGGCTACAGTCAGAATGCTCTGGGTTGGTTGGCTACAGTCAGAATGCCCTGGGTGGTTGGCTACAGTCAGACTGCTCTGGGTTGGTTGGCTACAGTCAGAATGCCCTGGGTTGGTTGGCTACAGTCAGAATACCCTGGGTTGGTTGGCTACAGTCAGAATGCCCTGGGTTGTTTGGCTACAGTCAGACTGCCCTGGGTTGGTTGGCTACAGTCAGAATGCCCTGGTTGGTTGGCTCCATGTATATGTTGCCTGGTCTTTGTCTGCTCCTTTTCTGGCCTTCAGTGTGACCCACATCTAGCCTTTAGTTGTGTTACATTTAGCCTTGAATTTAACAGGGCTATTGGCTCCCTATTGGCACCCTATTCCCAACATAGTGCACTACTTTTGACCAGAGCCGTATGGGTTCGACCTGGGTTAAATGCAGTAATGTGGCCTGATCCTGCCATAAGTCTATCATTGTCCATCTGTCTGTCTGTCTCCTGGGGACGGTCGTGGCAGACTGCAGGGCGACGGAGCTTTCAGACAGGGAGTCCTGACTGTGAGTGACAGCTGACACAGGGCCTCTGTCAAAACCAGGATTTCTACCCAGAGAGACATGGGCCTTAGTAGGGCTGGACGGTATACCGTATTTTGTACAATGCTATTTCAATGTTTGGCTTGTTACATGAGTTGTAATGTGTTTGTAGTTTACTCCGTTTTGCTACTTGAGTCGTCTCTCTCTCGCCTAGATCAACGTGTGCCACGGTATCTTCTAAATCAGAGCTGGAATCGGCACGAATATGTTTAGGCACATTAAATATACATTGAGAGCAAACATAAAACACTAATTAGAGTCCACTGGGGAACACTGATCAACACTTTGGTTCCAGACGCAAGTGTTGTGGATGTAGGTTTTAATCCGTGTGGACGATAATGTGTTGTGATATGTTAGTGCTTACTCTGTGATTCATATGGAAAGCTGTACATCCCTCAGACATCATCATGGCTTGGTCGTATGGGCCATAGATACAGAGCATTCTGGAATACATCCCTCAAACATTCATCATGGCTTGGTCGTATAGGCCATAGATACAGAGCATTATGGAATACATCCCTCAGACATTCATTCATCACACATACAGAGACAACACACACACACACACACACACACACACACACACACACACACACACACACACACACACACACACACACACACACACACACACACACACACACACACACACACACATACAGAGACAACACACACACACACACATACAGAGATAACACACACACACACACACATACAGAGACAACACACACACACACACACATACAGAGACAACACACACACACACACACACACACAGACAGACACACACACACACACACACACACACACACACACACACACACACACACACACACACACACACACACACACACACACACACACACACACACACACACACACACACACACACACACACACATACAGAGACAACACACACACACACACATACTGAGACAACACACACACACACACATACAGAGACAACACACACACACACACACACACACACACACACACACACACACACACACACACACACACACACACACACACACACACACACACACACACACACACACACACACACACACACATACAGAGACAACACACACACACACAGAGACATACACAGACACACACACACACATACAGAGACAACACACACACAGAGACACACACACACATACAGAGACAACCCACACAGACACACACAGAGACAACACACACACACACACACACACATACAGAGACAACACACACACACACACACACATACAGACAACACACACATACAGAGACAACACACACACACATACAGAGACAAGGACACACACACACAGAGACAACACACACACACATACAGAGACAACACACACACACACACACACATAAAGAGACAACACACACACACACACATACAGAGACAACACACACACACACACACACACACACACACACACACACACACACACACACACACACACACACACACACACACACACACACACACACACACACACACACATACAGAGACAACACACACACACACATACAGAGACAACACACACACACATACAGAGACAACACACACACATACAGAGACAACACACACACACATACAGAGACAACACACACAGACACACATACAGAGACAACACACACACACACACACACACATACAGAGACAACACACACACACACACACATACAGAGACAACACACACACATACAGAGACAACACACACACACATACAGAGACAACACACACACACACACATACAGAGACAAACACACACACACATACAGAGACAACACACACACACACACACACACACACACATAAAGAGACAACACACACACACACACACACACACACACATACAGAGACAACACACACACACACACACATACAGAGACAACACACACACACACATACAGAGACAACACACACACACACACACACAGACATACACACACACACACACACACACACACACACATACAGAGACAACACACACACACACACACACACATACAGAGACAACACACACACACACACACATACAGAGACAACACACACACACACACACACATACAGAGACAACACACACACACACACATACAGAGACAACACACACACACACACATACAGAGACAACACACACACACACACACATACAGAGACAATACACACACACACACATACAGAGACAACACACACACACACACATACAGAGACAACACACACACACACACACATACAGAGACAACACACACACACATACAGAGACAACACACACACACATACAGAGACAACACACACAGACACACATACAGAGACAACACACACACACACACATACAGAGACAACACACACACACACACACACACACACATACAGAGACAACACACACACACATACAGAGACAACACACACACACACACATACAGAGACAACACACACACACACATACAGAGACACACATACAGAGACAACACACACACACACATACAGAGACAAACACACACACACACACATACAGAGACAACACACACACACACACATACAGAGACACACACACACACACACATACAGAGACAACACACACACACACATACAGAGACAACACACACACACACACACATACAGAGACAACACACACACACACACACATACAGAGACACACACACACACACACACACACACACACACACACACACACACACACACACACACACACACACACACACACACACACACACACACACACACACACACACACACACACACACACACACACACACACACACACACACACATACAGAGACA
>NC_060196.1:63662235-63699735 GCF_021184085.1 Oncorhynchus gorbuscha
CACACACACACATACAGAGACAACACACACACACACACACAGAGACAACACACACACACACAGACAACACACACACACACACACACACACACACACACACACACACACACACACACACACACACACACACACACACACACACACACACACACACACACACACACACACACACACACACACACACACAGAGTCACACACACACACACACACACACACACACACACACACACACACACACACACACACACACACACACACACACACACGAAGACAACACACACAGAGATACACACACAGAGACAACATACACACACACTCACAGAGACATCACACATACACACACACAGCACACACACACATACAGAGACAACACACACACACACACACAAACACTCACACACACGTCCACACACATACAGAGACCACACACACACACACCACATAGAGACAACACACACAGAGACAACACACACATACAGAGACAACACACACACACACACACATACAGAGACAACACACACACACATACAGAGACAACACACACAGACACACATACAGAGACAACACACACACACAGATACAGAGACAACACACACACACATACAGAGACAACACACACACACATACAGAGACAACACACACAGACACACATACAGAGACAACACACACAGACACACATACAGAGACAACACACACACACACACACACATACAGAGACAACACACACACACACACACATACAGAGACAACACACACACACATACAGAGACAACACACACACACACACATACAGAGACAACACACACACACACACATACAGAGACAACACACACACACACACACACACATACAGAGACAACACACACACACACACATACAGAGACAACACACACACACACACACACACATACAGAGACAACAAACACACACACATACAGAGACAACACACACACACACACACATACAGAGACAACACACACACACACATACAGAGACAACACACACACACACACACATACAGAGACACACACACACACACACACATACAGAGACAACACACACACACACACACATACAGAGACAACACACACACACACACATACAGAGACAACACACACACACACACACATACAGAGACAACACACACACACACATACAGAGACAACACACACACACATACAGAGACAACACACACACACATACAGAGACAACACACACAGACACACATACAGAGACAACACACACACACACACACATACAGAGACAACACACACACACACACACATACAGAGACAACACACACACACATACAGAGACAACACACACACACACACATACAGAGACACACACACACACACACACATACAGAGACAACACACACACACACACACATACAGAGACAACACACACACACACACATACAGAGACAACACACACACACACACACATACACACACACAGAGACAACACACACACACACACATACAGAGACAACACACACACATACAGAGACAACACACACACATACAGAGACACACACACACACACACACACACACACACACACACACACACACACACACACACACACACACACACACACACACACACACACACACACACACACACACACACGAAGACAACACACACAGAGATACACACACAGAGACAACATACACACACACTCACAGAGACATCACACATACACACACACAGCACACACACACATACAGAGACAACACACACACATACAGAGACAACACACACACACACAAACACTCACACACACGTCCACACACATACAGAGACCACACACACACACACCACATAGAGACAACACACACAAACAGAGACAACATACACACACACACACACACACACACACAGAGACACACACACACACAGAGACACACACACAAGAGAGACAACATACACACACACACACAGAGACAACACACACACACAGAGACAACACACACAAAGAGAGACAACACACACACACACACACACAGAGACACACACACAAAGAGAGACAACACACACACACAGGGACAACACACACACAGGGACAACACACACACAGACACAACACACACACACACACACACACACACACACACACACACACACACACACACACACACACACACACACACACACACACACACACACACACACACACACACACACACACACACACACACACACACGAAGACAACACACACAGAGATACACACACAGAGACAACATACACACACACACTCACAGAGACATCACACATACACACACACAGCACACACACACATACAGAGACAACACACACACATACAGAGACAACACACACACACACAAACACTCACACACACGTCCACACACATACAGAGACCACACACACACACACCACATAGAGACAACACACACAAACAGAGACAACATACACACACACACACACACACAGAGACACACACACACACAGAGACACACACACAAAGAGAGACAACATACACACACACACACAGAGACAACACACACACACAGAGACAACACACACAAAGAGAGACAACACACACACACACACACACAGAGACACACACACAAAAGAGACAACACACACACACACACACACAGGGACAACACACACACAGACACAACACACACACAGAGACACACACACACACACACACACACACACACACACACACACACACACACACACACACACACACACACACACACACACACACACACACACACACACACACACACACACACACACACACACACACACACACACAAAGAGAGACAACACACACACACACACACACACACACACACACACACACACACACACACACACACACACACACACACACACACACACACACACACACACACACACACACACACACACACACACACACAGTGTAGTCTATTCCACCAAGAGTTGCATTTTTTTCTTCAAGCGCTAACAAGCATCGGTCAATACTGAAGCCACTTTTTCAAACCTCTTCACACAGTCTGCATTACCCAACATGCACCTGAGGCCAAACAGTTCCTCTCTCTTCCAAAACCACCGAGACACTTCATACACGTCTCAGAATAAGCTTTTTGGACCAGAACACTGGCAACAATTCTCACACAGAAAACATACATTGTCACTCGTAATACACCGACCTAAAACACAACAAGTCCTGAAATTCCAGGATTGCAATAATAATTAATAATAATAATTACAACAAAAACCATCATCAACATGTCTAGTATAATCACTCATACTGTACGGTACTGTGAGGGTTCTAGTTATCCCTGTGAGGGTTCTAGTTCTCATCAACATGTATAATCACTCATACTGTACAGTACTGTGAGGGTTCTAGTTCTCATCAACATGTCTAGTATAATCACTCATACTGTACAGTACTGTGAGGGTTCTAGTTCTCATCAACATGTATAGTATAATCACTCATACTGTACAGTACTGTGAGGGTTCTAGTTCTCATCAACATGTCTAGTATAATCACTCAAACTGTACAGTACTGTGAGGGTTCTAGTTCTCATCAACATGTCTAGTATAATCACTCATACTGTACAGTACTGTGAGGGTTCTAGTTCTCATCAACATGTATAGTATAATCACTCATACTGTACAGTACTGTGAGGGTTCTAGTCCTCATCAACATGTCTAGTATAATCACTCATACTGTACAGTACTGTGAGGGTTCTAGTCCTCATCAACATGTCTAGTATAATCACTCATACTGTACAGTACTGTGAGGGTTCTAGTCCTCATCAACATGTCTAGTATAATCACTCATACTGTACAGTACTGTGAGGGTTCTAGTTCTCATCAACATGTATAGTATAATCACTCATACTGTACAGTACTGTGAGGGTTCTAGTTCTCATCAACATGTCTAGTATAATCACTCATACTGTACAGTACTGTGAGGGTTCTAGTTCTCATCAACATGTCTAGTATAATCACTCATACTGTACAGTACTGTGAGGGTTCTAGTTCTCATCAACATGTATAATCACTCATACTGTACAGTACTGTGAGGGTTCTAGTTCTCATCAACATGTCTAGTATAATCACTCATACTGTACGGTACTGTGAGGGTTCTAGTTCTCATCAACATGTCTAGTATAAATCACTACATAGGGTTCTGTTCTCATCAACATGTATAATCACTCATACTACGGTACTGTGAGGGTTCTAGTTCTCATCAACATGTCTAGTATAATCACTCATACTGTACGGTACTGTGAGGGTTCTAGTTCTCATCAACATGTATAGTATAATCACTCATACTGTACGGTACTGTGAGGGTTCTAGTTCTCATCAACATGTATAGTATAATCACTCATACTGTACGGTACTGTGAGGGTTCTAGTTCTCATCAACATGTCTAGTATAATCACTCATACTGTACGGTACTGTGAGGGTTCTAGTTCTCATCAACATGTATAGTATAATCACTCATACTGTACGGTACTGTGAGGGTTCTAGTTCTCATCAACATGTCTAGTATAATCACTCATAATGTACGGTACTGTGAGGGTTCTAGTTCTCATCAACATGTCTAGTATAATCACTCATACTGTACGGTACTGTGAGGGTTCTAGTTCTCATCAACATGTCTAGTATAATCACTCATACTGTACGGTACTGTGAGGGTTCTAGTTCTCATCAACATGTCTAGTATAATCACTCATACTGTACGGTACTGTGAGGGTTCTAGTTCTCATCAACATGTCTAGTATAATCACTCATACTGTACAGTACTGTGAGGGTTCTAGTTCTCATCAACATGTATAATCACTCATACTGTACAGTACTGTGAGGGTTCTAGTCCTCATCAACATGTCTAGTATAATCACTCATACTGTACGGTACTGTGAGGGTTCTAGTTCTCATCAACATGTCTAGTATAATCACTCATACTGTACGGTACTGTGAGGGTTCTAGTTCTCATCAACATGTCTAGTATAATCACTCATACTGTACGGTACTGTGAGGGTTCTAGTTCTCATCAACATGTCTAGTATAATCACTCATACTGTACGGTACTGTGAGGGTTCTAGTTCTCATCAACATGTCTAGTATAATCACTCATACTGTACGGTACTGTGAGGGTTCTAGTTCTCATCAACATGTATAATCACTCATACTGTACAGTACTGTGAGGGTTCTAGTCCTCATCAACATGTCTAGTATAATCACTCATACTGTACAGTACTGTGAGGGTTCTAGTTCTCATCAACATGTATAGTATAATCACTCATACTGTACAGTACTGTGAGGGTTCTAGTTCTCATCAACATGTATAGTATAATCACTCATACTGTACAGTACTGTGAGGGTTCTAGTCCTCATCAACATGTCTAGTATAATCACTCATACTGTACAGTACTGTGAGGGTTCTAGTTCTCATCAACATGTCTAGTATAATCACTCATACTGTACGGTACTGTGAGGGTTCTAGTTCTCATCAACATGTATAATCACTCATACTGTACAGTACTGTGAGGGTTCTAGTCCTCATCAACATGTCTAGTATAATCACTCATACTGTACAGTACTGTGAGGGTTCTAGTTCTCATCATCAACATGTATAATCACTCATACTGTATAGTACTGTGAGGGTTCTAGTTCTCATCAACATGTGTAGTATAATCACTCATACTGTATAGTACTGTGAGGGTTCTAGTTCTCATCATCAACATGTATAATCACTCATACTGTACAGTACTGTGAGGGTTCTAGTTCTCATCAACATGTATAGTATAACACTCATACTGTATAGTACTGTGAGGGTTCTAGTTCTCATCAACATGTATAGTATAATCACTCATACTGTACAGTACTGTGAGGGTTCTAGTTCTCATCAACATGTCTAATATAATCACTCATACTGTATAGTACTGTGAGGGTTCTAGTTCTCATCAACATGTATAGTATAATCACTCATACTATACAGTACTGTGAGGGTTCTAGTTCTCATCAACAACATATATAATCACTCATACTGTACAGTACTGTGAGGGTTCTAGTTCTCATCAACATGTATAGTATAATCACTCATACTGTATAGTACTGTGAGGGATCTAGTTCTCATCAACATGTATAGTATAATCACTCATACTGTACAGTACTGTGAGGGTTCTAGTTCTCATCAACATGTCTAGTATAATCACTCATACTGTACAGTACTGTGAGGGTTCTAGTTCTCATCAACATGTCTAGTATAATCACTCATACTGTACAGTACTGTGAGGGTTCTAGTTCTCATCAACATGTATAGTATAATCACTCATACTGTACAGTACTGTGAGGGTTCTAGTTCTCATTCTGTACGGTACTGTGAGGGTTCTAGTTATCCCTGTGAGGGTTTTAGTTCTCATCAACATGTCTAGTATAATCACTCATACTGTACAGTACTGTGAGGGTTCTAGTTCTCATCAACATGTCTAATATAATCACTCATACTGTATAGTACTGTGAGGGTTCTAGTTCTCATCAACATGTCTAGTATAATCACTCATACTGTATAGTACTGTGAGGGTTCTAGTTCTCATCAACATGTATAATCACTCATACTGTACAGTACTGTGAGGGTCCTAGTTCTCATCAACATGTCTAGTATAATCACTCATACTGTACAGTACTGTGAGGGTTCTAGTTCTCATCAACATGTATAATCACTCATACTGTACAGTACTGTGAGGGTTCTAGTTCTCATCAACAACATATATAATCACTCATACTGTACAGTACTGTGAGGGTTCTAGTTCTCATCAACATGTATAGTATAATCACTCATACTGTATAGTACTGTGAGGGATCTAGTTCTCATCAACATGTATAGTATAATCACTCATACTGTACAGTACTGTGAGGGTTCTAGTTCTCATCAACATGTCTAGTATAATCACTCATACTGTACAGTACTGTGAGGGTTCTAGTTCTCATCAACATGTCTAGTATAATCACTCATACTGTACAGTACTGTGAGGGTTCTAGTTCTCATCAACATGTATAGTATAATCACTCATACTGTACAGTACTGTGAGGGTTCTAGTTCTCATCAACATGTATAGTATAATCACTCATACTGTACGGTACTGTGAGGGTTCTAGTTATCCCTGTGAGGGTTTTAGTTCTCATCAACATGTCTAGTATAATCACTCATACTGTACAGTACTGTGAGGGTTCTAGTTCTCATCAACATGTCTAATATAATCACTCATACTGTATAGTACTGTGAGGGTTCTAGTTCTCATCAACATGTCTAGTATAATCACTCATACTGTATAGTACTGTGAGGGTTCTAGTTCTCATCAACATGTATAATCACTCATACTGTACAGTACTGTGAGGGTCCTAGTTCTCATCAACATGTCTAGTATAATCACTCATACTGTACAGTACTGTGAGGGTTCTAGTTCTCATCAACATGTATAATCACTCATACTGTACAGTACTGTGAGGGTTCTAGTTCTCATCAACATGTATAGTATAATCACTCATACTGTACAGTACTGTGAGGGTTCTAGTTCTCATCAACATGTATAATCACTCATACTGTACGGTACTGTGAGGGTTCTAGTTCTCATCAACATGTCTAGTATAATCACTCATACTGTACGGTACTGTGAGGGTTCTAGTTCTCATCAACATGTCTAGTATAATCACTCATACTGTATAGTACTGTGAGGGTTCTAGTTCTCATCAACATGTATAATCACTCATACTGTACAGTACTGTGAGGGTCCTAGTTCTCATCAACATGTCTAGTATAATCACTCATACTGTACAGTACTGTGAGGGTTCTAGTTCTCATCAACATGTATAATCACTCATACTGTACAGTACTGTGAGGGTTCTAGTTCTCATCAACAACATATATAATCACTCATACTGTACAGTACTGTGAGGGTTCTAGTTCTCATCAACATGTATAGTATAATCACTCATACTGTATAGTACTGTGAGGGATCTAGTTCTCATCAACATGTATAGTATAATCACTCATACTGTACAGTACTGTGAGGGTTCTAGTTCTCATCAACATGTCTAGTATAATCACTCATACTGTACAGTACTGTGAGGGTTCTAGTTCTCATCAACATGTCTAGTATAATCACTCATACTGTACAGTACTGTGAGGGTTCTAGTTCTCATCAACATGTATAGTATAATCACTCATACTGTACAGTACTGTGAGGGTTCTAGTTCTCATCAACATGTATAGTATAATCACTCATACTGTACGGTACTGTGAGGGTTCTAGTTATCCCTGTGAGGGTTTTAGTTCTCATCAACATGTCTAGTATAATCACTCATACTGTACAGTACTGTGAGGGTTCTAGTTCTCATCAACATGTCTAATATAATCACTCATACTGTATAGTACTGTGAGGGTTCTAGTTCTCATCAACATGTCTAGTATAATCACTCATACTGTATAGTACTGTGAGGGTTCTAGTTCTCATCAACATGTATAATCACTCATACTGTACAGTACTGTGAGGGTCTAGTTCTCATCAACATGTCTAGTATAATCACTCATACTGTACAGTACTGTGAGGGTTCTAGTTCTCATCAACATGTATAATCACTCATACTGTACAGTACTGTGAGGGTTCTAGTTCTCATCAACATGTATAGTATAATCACTCATACTGTACAGTACTGTGAGGGTTCTAGTTCTCATCAACATGTATAATCACTTATACTGTACGGTACTGTGAGGGTTCTAGTTCTCATCAACATGTCTAGTATAATCACTCATACTGTACGGTACTGTGAGGGTTCTAGTTCTCATCAACATGTATAGTATAATCACTCATACTGTACGGTACTGTGAGGGTTCTAGTTCTCATCAACATGTCTAGTATAATCACTCATACTGTACAGTACTGTGAGGGTTCTAGTTCTCATCAACATGTATAATCACTCATACTGTACAGTACTGTGAGGGTTCTAGTTCTCATCAACATGTCTAGTATAATCACTCATACTGTACAGTACTGTGAGGGTTCTAGTTCTCATCAACATGTATAGTATAATCACTCATACTGTACAGTACTGTGAGGGTTCTAGTTCTCATCAACATGTATAGTATAATCACTCATACTGTACAGTACTGTGAGGGTTCTAGTTCTCATCAACATGTCTAGTATAATCACTCATACTGTACAGTACTGTGAGGGTTCTAGTTCTCATCAACATGTCTAGTATAATCACTCATACTGTATAGTACTGTGAGGGTTCTAGTTCTCATCAACATGTATAATCACTCATACTGTACAGTACTGTGAGGGTTCTAGTTCTCATCAACATGTCTAGTATAATCACTCATACTGTACAGTACTGTGAGGGTTCTAGTTCTCATCAACATGTCTAGTATAATCACTCATACTGTACAGTACTGTGAGGGTTCTAGTTCTCATCAACATGTATAGTATAATCACTCATACTGTACAGTACTGTGAGGGTTCTAGTTCTCATCAACATGTATAGTATAATCACTCATACTGTACAGTACTGTGAGGGTTCTAGTCCTCATCAACATGTCTAGTATAATCACTCATACTGTACAGTACTGTGAGGGTTCTAGTTCTCATCAACATGTATAGTATAATCACTCATACTGTACAGTACTGTGAGGGTTCTAGTTCTCATCAACATGTCTAGTATAATCACTCATACTGTATAGTACTGTGAGGGTTCTAGTTCTCATCAACATGTATAGTATAATCACTCATACTGTACAGTTCTCATCAACATGTATAATCACTCATACTGTACAGTACTGTGAGGGTTCTAGTTCTCATCATCAACATGTATAATCACTCATACTGTACAGTACTGTGAGGGTTCTAGTTCTCATCATCAACATGTATAATCACTCATACTGTATAGTACTGTGAGGGTTCTAGTTCTCATCAACATGTGTAGTATAATCACTCATACTGTATAGTACTGTGAGGGTTCTAGTTCTCATCATCAACATGTATAATCACTCATACTGCACAGTACTGTGAGGGTTCTAGTTCTCATCATCAACATGTATAATCACTCATACTGTATAGTACTGTGAGGGTTCTAGTTCTCGTCAACATGTCTAGTATAACACTCATACTGTATAGTACTGTGAGGGTTCTAGTTCTCATCAACATGTATAGTATAATCACTCATACTGTACAGTACTGTGAGGGTTCTAGTTCTCGTCAACATGTCTAGTATAACACTCATACTGTATAGTACTGTGAGGGTTCTAGTTCTCATCAACATGTATAGTATAATCACTCATACTATACAGTACTGTGAGGGTTCTAGTTCTCATCAACAACATATATAATCACTCATACTGTACAGTACTGTGAGGGTTCTAGTTCTCATCAACATGTATAGTATAATCACTCATACTGTATAGTACTGTGAGGGATCTAGTTCTCATCAACATGTATAGTATAATCACTCATACTGTACAGTACTGTGAGGGTTCTAGTTCTCATCAACATGTCTAGTATAATCACTCATACTGTACAGTACTGTGAGGGTTCTAGTTCTCATCAACATGTCTAGTATAATCACTCATACTGTACAGTACTGTGAGGGTTCTAGTTCTCATCAACATGTATAGTATAATCACTCATACTGTACAGTACTGTGAGGGTTCTAGTTCTCATCAACATGTATAGTATAATCACTCATACTGTACGGTACTGTGAGGGTTCTAGTTATCCCTGTGAGGGTTTTAGTTCTCATCAACATGTCTAGTATAATCACTCATACTGTACAGTACTGTGAGGGTTCTAGTTCTCATCAACATGTCTAATATAATCACTCATACTGTATAGTACTGTGAGGGTTCTAGTTCTCATCAACATGTCTAGTATAATCACTCATACTGTATAGTACTGTGAGGGTTCTAGTTCTCATCAACATGTATAATCACTCATACTGTACAGTACTGTGAGGGTCCTAGTTCTCATCAACATGTCTAGTATAATCACTCATACTGTACAGTACTGTGAGGGTCCTAGTTCTCATCAACATGTCTAGTATAATCACTCATACTGTACAGTACTGTGAGGGTTCTAGTTCTCATCAACATGTATAATCACTCATACTGTACAGTACTGTGAGGGTTCTAGTTCTCATCAACATGTATAGTATAATCACTCATACTGTACAGTACTGTGAGGGTTCTAGTTCTCATCAACATGTATAATCACTCATACTGTACAGTACTGTGAGGGTTCTAGTTCTCATCAACATGTATAGTATAATCACTCATACTGTACAGTACTGTGAGGGTTCTAGTCCTCATCAACATCTATAGTATAATCACTCATACTGTACAGTACTGTGAGGGTTCTAGTTCTCATCAACATGTCTAGTATAATCACTCATACTGTACAGTACTGTGAGGGTTCTAGTTCTCATCAACATGTCTAGTATAATCACTCATACTGTACAGTACTGTGAGGGTTCTAGTTCTCATCAACATGTCTAGTATAATCACTCATACTGTACAGTACTGTGAGGGTTCTAGTTCTCATCAACATGTATAGTATAATCACTCATACTGTACAGTACTGTGAGGGTTCTAGTTCTCATCAACATGTCTAGTATAATCACTCATACTGTACAGTACTGTGAGGGTCCTAGTTCTCATCAACATGTCTAGTATAATCACTCATACTGTACAGTACTGTGAGGGTTCTAGTTCTCATCAACATGTCTAGTATAATCACTCATACTGTACAGTACTGTGAGGGTTCTAGTTCTCATCAACATGTATCGTATAATCACTCATACTGTACAGTACTGTGAGGGTTCTAGTTCTCATCAACATGTCTAGTATAATCACTCATACTGTACAGTACTGTGAGGGTTCTAGTTCTCATCAACATGTATAATCACTCATACTGTACAGTACTGTGAGGGTTCTAGTTCTCATCAACATGTCTAGTATAATCACTCATACTGTACAGTACTGTGAGGGTTCTAGTTCTCATCAACATGTATAGTATAATCACTCATACTGTACAGTACTGTGAGGGATCTAGTTCTCATCAACATGTATAGTATAATCACTCATACTGTACAGTACTGTGAGGGTTCTAGTTCTCATCAACATGTATAGTATAATCACTCATACTGTACAGTACTGTGAGGGATCTAGTTCTCATCAACATGTATAGTATAATCACTCATACTGTACGGTACTGTGAGGGTTCTAGTTATCCCTGTGAGGGTTTTAGTTCTCATCAACATGTATAGTATAATCACTCATACTGTACGGTACTGTGAAGGTTCTAGTTACCCCTGTGATGGTTCTAGTTACCCCTGTGAGGGTTCTAGTTCTTCCTGTGAGGGTTCTGAGTTATCCCTGTGATGGTTCTTCCTGTGATGGTTCTAATTATCCCTGTGAGGGTTCTAGTTATCCCTGTGAGGGTTCTAGTTACTCCTGTGATGGTTCTAGTTATTCCTGTGATGGTTCTAGTTCTTCCTGTGATGGTTCTAGTTATCCCTGTGATGGTTCTAGTTCTTCCTGTGATGGTTCTAGTTACCCCTGTGAGGTTTCTGGTTACCCCTGTGAGGTTGTAATTATGACATACCATTGAAGGTTGTAACAGGAGTATTTAGACTTAGGGATGCCACCCGTCAGATAAAATACGGAACGGTTCCGTGTTTCAGTGAAAGAATAAACGTCTTGTTTTCGAGATGATAGTTTCCGGATTCGACCATATTAATGACTTCAGTATTTCTGTATATATTCTGTGTGTTATTATGTTACATTTATTTTAAAATAATATACTGTATTAATAAAATATAATAATAATATAATATACTGTAATAAAATATTTATAAAATATTTATATATATAATAAGCGACACCTCGAGGGGGTGGAGACAATCACAAGAACAGATGAAACAGATCAGGGTGTGACATATGTACCCTGTTTGGTTATTGGACAGACATCTAACCTGGACAGACATCTTACCTGGACAGACATCTTACCTGGACAGACATCTTACCTGGACAGACATCTTACCTGGACAGACATCTAACCTGGACAGACATCTAACCTGGACAGACATCTAACCTGGACAGAGATCTAACCTGGACAGACATCTAACCTGGACAGACATCTAACCTGGACAGACATCTAACCTGGACAGACATCTTACCTGGACAGACATCTTACCTGGACAGACATCTTACCTGGACAGACATCTTACCTGGACAGACATCTTACCTGGACAGACATCTTACCTGGACAGACATCTTACCTGGACAGACATCTTACCTGGACAGACATCTTACCTGGACAGACATCTAACCTGGACAGACATCTTACCTGGACAGACATCTTACCTGGACAGACATCTAACCTGGACAGACATCTTACCTGGACAGACATCTTACCTGGACAGACATCTTACCTGGACAGACATCTAACCTGGACAGACATCTAACCTGGACAGACATCTTACCTGGACAGACATCTTACCTGGACAGACATCTTACCTGGACAGACATCTAACCTGGACAGACATCTAACCTGGACAGACATCTTACCTGGACAGACATCTTACCTGGACAGACATCTTACCTGGATAGACATCTAACCTGGACATATTGATACCAGAGTTCTTGGACACACATCATTTCTCTGGACAAAGGGTCTTGGACAGCACCTGGACATGACATGTTTCTCTAGGACTCTGCCAATTGTCATTTTTCTGACCATTTGGACATTCCCAACAGTGATATGGTCAGACATCTTATTTCCTGGACAGTTGATATTGCCTTGTTGACAGACATCAATTACCTGGACATAATATTCTACCTCTCCCTCCTGTGACAGGCAATCTTTGGATCCTACTGAAAAACACAAAACAAATCAATATATTTCAAAATGTCAGACATCTCAAAATGTGAACATACTGTTATTGTACTGGACATATGCAGTTCAATTATCATTGAAGGAAGCACATCTCACCTGTTGTTTTGACGGAAAATTGGTACCATTGATGCAACATGTTGAATGCTGTTGGTTGACATCTTAAACCTGAGACACCATGGTCTCCTCCTCAAAGAGACACCATGGTCTCCTCTCTCTCAAAGAGACAGACATCTACCTGGACAGACATCTCTCAGAGGGACACAGTACATCTAACCTCAAAGGGACACCAGTATCCTCTCTCTCAAAGAGACACCATGGACAGACATCTTCTCAAAGAGACAGACATCTGAAAAACACAAAACCTCTCCTCAAAAGGGACAGACATCTCTCTCAAAGGGACACCAGTATCCTCTCTCAAAGAGACACCATGGTCTCACTCTCAAAGAGACACCATGGTACATCTCCTCAAAGAGACACCATGGTCTCCTCTCTCTCAAAGAGACACCATGGTATCCTCTCTCTCAAAGAGACACCATGGTTACTCTCAAAGGGACACCATGGTATCCTCTCTCTCAAAGAGACACCATGGTCTCTTACTCTCAAAGAGACACCATGGTTTATAATGGTCAGTAATTATGTCCCTCGTCTCTCGAGACACCATGGTTTATAATGGTCAGTAATTATGTCCCTCATCTCATCAGAGACACCATAGTTTACAATGGTCAGTAATTATGTCCCTCATCTCACCAGAGACTCCATGGTTTACAATGGTCAGTAATTATGTCCTCATCTCATCAGAGACACCATGGTTTACAATGGTCAGTAATTATGTCCCTCATCTCACCAGAGACACCATGGTTTACAATGGTCAGTAATTATGTCCCTCATCTTACCAGAGACCACTTCTCTTGGTCTTCCTCTCCTTTGTCCTCCACGATTCTCCTACCTGCCAGACATCTTACCTGGACCAACCTGTCTCCCTCTCCCTGCCACTTCTTACCCCACCAACCTGTCTCCCTCTCCCTGCCACTTCTTCCACCAACACAGACATCTTCCCCACCAACCTGTCTCCCTCTCCCTGGCCACTTCTTCCACCTGGACAACCTGTCTCCCCTCATCAACACCTGGACTTCTTTCCCCCACCAACCATCTCTCCCTGGACAGAGATCTTACCTTCCCCCACAAACCTGTCTTCCCTGGACAGCCCTCTTACCTGGACAGACATCTTCCCCCACAACCTGTCTAACTCTCCAGACATCTTCCTATCCCCACCAACCTGTCTTCCCTCCCTGACCTCTTCTTCAACCCCACCAACCTGTCTCCCTCTCCCTGCCTCTCTTCTTCCCCCACTGGACTAAGACTTCTATCCCCACCAACCTGTCTCTACCTGACACTCTTCTTCCCCACCAACCTGTCTCCTCTCCCTGACTCTTCTTCCCCCACCAACCTGTCTCCCTGCCACTCTTCTTCCAGACATCCCTGGACAGACATCAACCTGGACAACATCTCCCTGCCACTCTTCTTCCCCACCAACCTGACTTCCTCTTCCCCCACCAACCTGCCACTCCTTCTTTCCCCACCAACCTGTCTCCCTGCCACCCTTCTTAACCCCCACCAACATGTCTCCCTCTCCCTGCCAATCTTCTTACCACCAACCTGTCTCCCTCTCCCTGCCATCCTTCTTTCCCCACCAACCTGTCTCTCTCTCCCTGCCACTCTTCTTCAACCACCAACCTGTCTCCCTCCCTGCCATTCTTCTTACCCCCACCAACCTGTCTCTCTCCCTCTCCCAGCCACTCTTCTTCCCCCACCAACCTGTCTCCCTCTCCCTGCCACTCTTCTTCCCCCCACCAACCTGTCTAACTCTTCCTGCCCTCTTCTTTCCCCACCAACCTGTCTCCCTCTCCCTGCCACTCTTCTATCCCCACCAACCTGTCTCCCTCTCCCTGCCACTCTTCTTCAACCACCAACCTGTCTCCCCTCCCTGCCATTCTTCTGAAAGAACCTGGACAGACATTTCCCCACCAACCTGTCTCCTCTACCTGCCACTCTTCTTCAACCACCAACCTGTCTCCCTCTCCCTGCCATTCTTCTTTCCCCACCAACCTGTCTCCATCTCCCTCTCCCTGCCACTCTTCTTCCCCCACCAACCTGTCTTCTCCCTGCCACTCTTCTTCCCCCACCAACCTGTCTCCCTGCCACTCTTCTTCCCCCACCAACCTGTCTCCCTGCCACTCTTCTTCCCCCACCAACTGTCTCCCTCTCCTGACAGACATCTTCTTCCCCCACCAACCTGTCTTCCTCTTCCTGCCACTCATCTTTCCCCACCAACCTGTCTCCTGCCACTCTTCTTCAACCACCAACCTGTCTCCCTCTCCCTGCCATTCTTCTTTCCCCACCAACCTGTCTCCCTCTCCCTCTCCCTGCCACTCTTCTTCCCCCACCAACCTGTCTCCCTCTCCCTGCCACTCTTCTTCCCCCACCAACCTGTCTTCCTCTTCCTGCCACTCTTCTTCCCCACCAACCTGACATCTCTCCCTGCCACAGACATCTTCCCCCACCAACCTGTCTAACTCTGGACACATCTTCTTCCCCCACCAACCTGTCTCCCTGCCACTCTTCTTTCCCCACCAACAGTCTCCCTCTCCTGACACTCTTCTAACCCCCACCAACCTGTCTCCCTCTACCTGCCACTCTTCTATCCCCACCAACCTGTCAGACATCTCAACCTGCCACTAACCTGACAGACATCTTCAACCACCAACCTGTCTAACCTCTCCCAGCCACTCTTCTTTCCCCACCAGACCATCTAACCTCTCCCTGCCACTCTTCTTCCCCCACCAACCTGTCTCCCTGCCACTCTTCTTCCCCACCAACCTGTCTCCCTGCCACTCTTCTTCCCCACCAACCAGTCTCCCTCTCCCTGCCACTCTTCTTCCCCACCAACCTGTCAGACCTCTTCCTGCCACTCTTCTTTCCCCACCAACCTGTCTCCCAGACACTCTTCTTCAACCACCAACATCTCCCTCTCCCTGCCATTCATTTCCCCACCAACCTGTCTCCCTCCTCCCTGCCACTCTTCTTCCCCCACCAACCTGTCTTACCTGGACAGCCATCTCTTCTTCCCCCACCAACCTGTCTTCCTCTTCCTGCCACTCTTCTTGGACAACCTGTCTCCCTCTGTCATGCAGGTGAAAGACACCCAAAACCTGGACGAAAACAGAGTCTTTAACCAGTAAAGTAAATACAAACAAAAAAGACATCTTACCTGGACAGACAAACTGGAGACTCGATCTTGAACAGCAGGTGACAGCAGGTTGCCTGGAAGACATCTTGAACCAGACAGACATCAGACACCTGCTCACCACAGCATCTGAGGAAAACACGACTGGACAGGGCGATACACAAACACTGCACAGAATCTAGACAAGGAACTGGACAGGACAGGAACGGAACACTGGAAGAAATAGGGACTCTAATCAGGGAAAGGATCGGGAACAGGTGTGGGAAGACTAAATGATTGATTAGGGGAAGAACAGCTGGGAGCAGGAAGACATAGAGAGAAGAGACAGAGAGAGTGAGAGAGGGAGGGGAGAGAGATCTAGAAAGAGGGAAAGAACCTAATAAGACCAGCAGAGGGAAACCTAGAATGGGAAGCACAGGGACAAGACAAGATAATAAATGACAAAACATGACAGTACCCCCCACTCAAAGGGTGCTCCTGCGCACAGGAGGAATCATGCAACGGAGGAATCATCAATGAGTGAACAGTCCAGCACGTCCCGAGACGGAACCCAACTCCTCCTGGACAGTAACCTCCCAATCCACTCAAGTATTGGTGACCCTGTCCCCGAGAACGCATGTCCATGATCTTATGTACCTTGTAAATAGGTGCGCTCTCGACAAGGACGGGAGGGGGGAGGGAATCGAACGGGGGTGCGAAGAAAGGGCTTGACACAGGAGACATGGAAGACAGGATTCAGTACATGTCGCTCAAAGGGTGCATGTGAACATACAGGATTGACGACCTGGGAGACACGGAACGGACCAATGAATCATGGAGTCAACTTACGAGAAGCTGTCCAAGAGGAAGGTTGCGAGTGGAAATCACTCTCTGGCCGCCAATACCTTGGACTCTTAATCCTGCTTGTTGGCCTCACAGTCTGTGCCCTGTAACGGCAAAGTGCAGACCTCACCCTCCTCCAGGTGCGCTCACAACGTTGGACAAACGCTGAGCGGAGGGAACGCAAAACAAATCAAGCTGGGATGAGAACAGAGGAGGCTGGTAACCCAGACTACTCTGAAACGGAGATAACCCGGTAGCAGACGAAGTTCAATGTGAGCGTATTCTGCCCAGGGGAGCTGTTCTCAAGACCAGGGTTTCTGAAAGAAAGGCTGCATGGTATGCGACCAATCGTCTGATTGGCCCTCTGCTTGACCGTTAGACTGGGGATGAAACCCGGAAGAGAGACTGATGGACTCCTCAATCAAACGACAGAACTCCCTCCAAAACTGTGACGTGAATTGGGGCCTCTGTCTGAAAGGCGTCTAACGGGAGGCCATGAATTCTGAATACATTCTCATAATGATTTGTGCCGTCTCCTTAGCGGAAGGAAGTTTAGCGAGGGGAATGAAATGTGCCGCCTTAGAGAACCTATCGACAACCGTAAGAATCACAGTCTTCCCCGCAGACAAAGGCAGACCGGTAATGAAGTCTATGTGAGACCATGGTCGAGAAGGAATGGGAGCGGTCTGAGACGACCGGCAGGAGGAGAGTTACCGACTTAGTCTGCGCGCAGTCCGAACAAGCAGCCACGAAACGGCGCGTGTCACGCTCCTGAGTCGGCCACCAAAAGCGCTGGCGACAGACGCAAGAGTGCCTCGAACACCGGGATGACCAGCTAACTTGGCAGAGTGAGCCCACTGAAGAACAGCCAGACGAGTGGAAACAGGAACGAAAAGGAGGTTACTAGGGACAAGCGCAGCGACGCAGTGTGCGTGAGTGCTTGCTCAAAGAGTCTTTCAATTCCCAGACTTTAAATGGACAACACGCCCATAAGGAAGAATCCCTCGGGATCAGTAGAAGCCACAGAAGAACTAAACAGACGGGATAAGGCATCAGGCTTGGTGTTCATCTACCCGGACGGTAAGAAATCACAAATGAAACGAGCGAAAAACAACGCCCAACGAGACTTGACGGGCATTAAGTCGTTTGGCAGAACGGATGTACTCAAGGTTCTTATGGTCTGTCCAAACGACAAAAGGAACGGTCGCCTCCCTCCAACCACTGTCGCCATTCGCCTAGGGCTAAGCGGATGGCGAGCAGTTCACGGTTAGTACATCATAGTTGCGCTCAGATGGCGACAGGCGATGAGAAAAATAAGCGCAAGGATGAACCTTATCTTCCAGACTGGAAGCGCTGGGATAGAATGGCTCCCACGCCTACCTCTGAAGCCTCTCCCTCGACAATGAATTGTCCAGTGACGTCAGGAGTAACGAGGATCCCTGACGTAAAACTTCTTTAGAAGATCAAAAGCTCCCTCGGAACCGACCACTTAAAACACCCTTGACAGAAGTAAGAGCTGTGAGAGGGGCAGCTCTTCTTGACCAAATTACGAATCTCCGATAGAAATTAGCGAAACCTAAAAAGCGCTGCAACTCGACACGTGACCTTGGAACGGGCCAATCACTGACAGCTTGGACCTAGCGGAATCCATCTGAATGCCTTCAGCGGAAATAACGGAACCGAGAAAAGTAACGGAGGAGACATGAAAAGAGCACTTCTCAGACTTTACGTAGAGACAATTCTCTAAAAGGCGCTGTAGAACACGTCGAACGTGCTGAACATGAATCTCTGACGGAGAAAAAATCAGGATATCGTCAAGATAGACACCAAAAACAAAGATGTTCAGCATGTCTCTCAGAACATCATTAACTAATGCCTGAAAAACAGCTGGCGCATTGGCGAGACCAAATGGCAGAACCCGGTACTCAAAATGCCCTAACGGAGTGTTAAACCCCACCAACTGTCCCCCTCTCTGATGCGCACGAGATGGTAAGCTTTCCCCAGGTCCAACTTAGTAAAGCACCTGGCTCCCTGCAGAATCCTCGAAGGCTGATGACATAAGGGGGAAGCGGATAACGATTCTTAACCGTTATGTCATTCTCCCTCGATAATCACCAGGGGCGCAGAGTACCGTCCTTCTTCTTAACAAAAACCTGTCCCCGCCCCGGCCGGAGAGGAAGAAGGCACTATGGTACCGGCGTCAAGAGACACAGACAAATAATCTCGAGAGCCTTACGTTCGGGAGCCGACAGAGAGTATAGTCTACCCCGAGGAGGAGTGGTCCCCGGAAGGAGATCAATACTACAATCATACGACCGGTGAGGAGGAAGGGAGTTGGCTCGGGACCGACTGAAGACCGTGCGCAGATCATGATATTCCTCCGGCACTCCTGTCAAATCGCCAGGTTCCTCCTGAGAAGTAGGGACAGAAGAAACGGGAGGGATGGCAGACATTAAACACTTCACATGACAAGAAACGTTCCAGGATAGGATGAATTACTAGACCAATTAATAGAAGGATTATGACATACTAGCCAGGGATGACCCAAAACAACAGGTGTAAACGGTGAACGAAAAATCAAAAAAGAAATAGTCTCACTGTGGTTACCAGATACTGTGAGGGTTAAAGGTAGTGTCTCAAATCTGATACTGGGAAGATGACTACCATCTAAGGCCAACATGGGCGTAGGCTCTCTAACTCTCTGAAAGGAATGTCATGTTTCCCGAACCCATGCTTCGTCCATGAAACAACCCTCAGCCCCAGAGTCTATCAAGGCACCATGTAGCACCCGAACCGGTCCAGCGTAGATGGACCGACAAAGTAGTACAGGATCTTGATGGAGAGACTTGAGTAGTTGCGCTCACCTGTAGCCCTCCGCTTACAGATGAGCTCTGGCTTTACTGGACATGAATTAACAAAATGTCCAGCCCCAATAGAGGCACAGGCGGTTGGTGATCCTCCGTTGCCCTCTCCTTAGTCGAGATGCGAATCCCTCCCAGCTGCATGGGCTCAGACTCTGAGCCAGAGGAGGGAGATGGTTGCGATGCGGAGCAGGGAAACACCGTTGATGCCACTCTCTTCCACGAGCCCGGTGACGAAGATCTACCCGTCATTCTATGCGGATGGCGAGAGCAATCAAAGAGTCCACATCTGAAGGAACCTCCCGGGAGAGAATCTCATCCTCCTGCCACTGCGTGGAGTCCTCCAGAAAACCGAGCAGCGCCGGCTCCCTCCACTCACTAGAGGCAGCAAGAGTGCGAAACTCAATAGAATAATCCGTTATGGACCGTTCACCTTGGAATAAGGAAGCCAGGGCCCTAGAAGCCTCCCTACCAAAAACTGAACGGTCAAAACCCGAATCATCTCCTCTTTAAAGTTCTGGAACTTGTTAGAGCAATCAGCCCTTGCCTCCCCAGATAGCTGTGCCCCATTCTCGAGCCCGGCCAGTAAGGAGTGAAATGACGTAAGCAACCTGAGCTCCCTCTCTCTAGAGTATGTGTTGGGTTGGAGAGAGAACACAATCTCACACTGCGTGAGAAAGGAGCGGCACTCAGTGGGCTGCCCGGAGTAGCAAGGTGGGTTATTAACCCTAGGTTCTGAGGCTCGGCAGGCCAGGAAGTAACAGGTGGCTCTCCCTGCGTAGACTCTGGAACTGTCCAGAGAGGTCGGAAACCTGAGCGGCCAGGTTCTCCACGGCATGGCGAGCAGCAGACAATTCCTGCTCGTGTCTGCCGAGCATGGCCCTCTGGATCTCGACGGCAGTGTAACGAGCGTCTGAAGTCGCTGGGTCCATTCCTGGTCGGTTCCTTCTGTCATGCAGGTGAAAGAGGACCCAAAAGCGACTTGGCGAAAACAGAGTCTTTAATCCAGTGAAGTAAATACAAACAAAAAACACAACTTTCACTCGAAATGACGAGGACAAACTGGAGACTCGATCTTGAACAGCAGGTGAACAGCAGGTTGCCTCGGGAAGG
This sequence comes from Oncorhynchus gorbuscha, assembly GCF_021184085.1. Classification (NCBI taxonomy): domain Eukaryota; kingdom Metazoa; phylum Chordata; class Actinopteri; order Salmoniformes; family Salmonidae; genus Oncorhynchus; species Oncorhynchus gorbuscha. The sequence continues at coordinate 63,684,201 of NC_060196.1, forward strand.
CACTTGAACCAGACAGACTCAGACACCTGCTCACCACGCAGCATCTGAGGAAAACACGACACGACAGGGCGATACACAAACACAGCACGGTGAATTCTAGACAAGGAACCGACAGGACAGGAACGGAACACAAAGGAAGAAATAGGGACTCTAATCAGGGGAAAGGATCGGGAACAGGTGTGGGAAGACTAAATGATTGATTAGGGGAATAGGAACAGCTGGGAGCAGGAACGGAACGATAGAGAGAAGAGAGAGCGAGAGAGTGAGAGAGGGTGGGGGAGAGAGAGGGATAGAAAGAGGGAAAGAACCTAATAAGACCAGCAGAGGGAAACGAATAGAATGGGAAGCACAGGGACAAGACAAGATAATAAATGACAAAACATGACACCCTCTCCCTGCCACTCTTCTATCCCCACCAACCTGTCTCCCTCTCCCTGCCACTCTTCTTCAACCACCAACCTGTCTCCCTCTCCCTGCCATTCTTCTTTCCCCACCAACCTGTCTCCCTCTCCCTGCCACTCTTCTTCAACCTCCAACCTGTCTCCCTCTCCCTGCCATTCTTCTTTCCCCACCAACCTGTCTCCCTCTCCCTCTCCCTGCCACTCTTCTTCCCCCACCAACCTGTCTCCCTCTCCCTGCCACTCTTCTTCCCCCACCAACCTGTCTTCCTCTTCCTGCCACTCTTCTTTCCCCACCAACCTGCCACTCTTCTATCCCCACCAACCTGTCTCCCTCTCCTGCCACTCTTCTTCACCCACCAACCTGTCTCCCTCTCCCTGCCACTCTTCTTTCCCCACCAACCTGTCTCCCTGCCACTCTTCTTCCCCTACCAACCTGTCTCCCTGCCACTCTTTTATCCCCACCAACCTGTCTCCCTCTCCCTGCCACTCTTTTATCCCCACCAACCTGTCTCCCTCTCCCTGCCATTCTTCTTCCCCCACCAACCTGTCTTCCTCTTCCTGCCACTCTTCTTTCCCCACCAACCTGTCTCCCTCTCCCTGCCACTCTTCTTTCCCCACCAACCTGTCTCCCTCTCCCTGCCACTCTTCTTCCCCCACCAACCTGTCTCCCTCTCCCTCTCCCTGCCACTCTTCTATCCCCACCAACCTGTCTCCCTCTCCCTGCCACTCTTCTTTCCCCACCAACCTGTCTCCCTCTCCCTGCCACTCTTCTATCCCCACCAACCTGTCTTCCTCTCCCTGCCACTCTTCTTCCCCCACCAACCTGTCTCCCTGCCACTCTTCTTTCCCCACCAACCTGTCTCCCTCTCCCTGCCACTCTTCTTTCCCCACCAACCTGTCTCCCTCTCCCTGCCACTCTTCTTCCCCCACCAACCTGTCTCCCTCTCCCTCTCCCTGCCACTCTTCTATCCCCACCAACCTGTCTCCCTCTCCCTGCCACTCTTCTTTCCCCACCAACCTGTCTCCCTCTCCCTGCCACTCTTCTATCCCCACCAACCTGTCTTCCTCTCCCTGCCACTCTTCTTCCCCCACCAACCTGTCTCCCTGCCACTCTTCTTCCCCACCAACCTGTCTCCCTGCCACTCTTCTTTCCCCACCAACCTGTCTCCCTCTCCCTGCCACTCTTCTATCCCCACCAACCTGTCTTCCTCTTCCTGCCACTCTTCTTTCCCCACCAACCTGTCTCCCTCTCCCTGCCACTCTTCTTCCCCCACCAACCTGTCTTCCTCTTCCTGCCACTCTTCTTCCCCCACCAACCTGTCTCCCTGCCACTCTTCTTTCCCCACCAACCTGTCTCCCTGCCACTCTTCTATCCCCACCAACCTGTCTTCCTCTTCCTGCCACTCTTCTTCCCCCACCAACCTGTCTCCCTGCCACTCTTCTTTCCCCACCAACCTGTCTCCCTCTCCCTGCCACTCTTCTTCCCCCACCAACCTGTCTTCCTCTCCCTGCCACCCTTTTCCCCCACCAACCTGTCTCCCTGCCACTCTTCTTTCCCCACCAACCTATCTTCCTCTCCCTGCCACTCTTCTTCCCCCACCAACCTGTCTTCCTCTTCCTGCCACTCTTCTTCCCCCACCAACCTGTCCCTGCCACTCTTCTTTCCCCACCAACCTGTCTCCCTCTCCCTGCCACTCTTCTTCCCCCACCAACCTGTCTTCCTCTCCCTGCCACCCTTTTCCCCCACCAACCTGTCTCCCTGCCACTCTTCTTTCCCCACCAACCTATCTTCCTCTCCCTGCCACTCTTCTTCCCCCACCAACCTGTCTTCCTCTTCCTGCCACTCTTCTTTCCCCACCAACCTGTCTCCCTGCCACCCTTCTTCCCCCACCAACATGTCTCCCTCTCCCTGCCACTCTTCTTCAACCACCAACCTGTCTCCCTCTCCCTGCCATCCTTCTTTCCCCACCAACCTGTCTCTCTCTCCCTGCCACTCTTCTTCAACCACCAACCTGTCTCCCTCTCCCTGCCATTCTTCTTTCCCCACCAACCTGTCTCCCTCTCCCTCTCCCTGCCACTCTTCTTCCCCCACCAACCTGTCTCCCTCTCCCTGCCACTCTTCTTCCCCCACCAACCTGTCTTCCTCTTCCTGCCACTCTTCTATCCCCACCAACCTGTCTCCCTCTCCCTGCCACTCTTCTTCAACCACCAACCTGTCTCCCTCTCCCTGCCATTCTTCTTTCCCCACCAACCTGTCTCCCTCTCCCTGCCACTCTTCTTCAACCACCAACCTGTCTCCCTCTCCCTGCCATTCTTCTTTCCCCACCAACCTGTCTCCCTCTCCCTCTCCCTGCCACTCTTCTTCCCCCACCAACCTGTCTCCCTCTCCCTGCCACTCTTCTTCCCCCACCAACCTGTCTTCCTCTTCCTGCCACTCTTCTTTCCCCACCAACCTGTCTCCCTCTCCCTGCCACTCTTCTTCCCCCACCAACCTGTCTTCCTCTTCCTGCCACTCTTCTTTCCCCACCAACCTGTCTCCCTCTCCCTGCCACTCTTCTTCAACCACCAACCTGTCTCCCTCTCCCTGCCACTCTTCTTTCCCCACCAACCTGTCTCCCTGCCACTCTTCTTCCCCCACCAACCTGTCTCCCTGCCACTCTTTTATCCCCACCAACCTGTCTCCCTCTCCCTGCCACTCTTTTATCCCCACCAACCTGTCTCCCTCTCCCTGCCATTCTTCTTCCCCCACCAACCTGTCTTCCTCTTCCTGCCACTCTTCTTTCCCCACCAACCTGTCTCCCTCTCCCTGCCACTCTTCTTTCCCCACCAACCTGTCTCCCTCTCCCTGCCACTCTTCTTCCCCCACCAACCTGTCTCCCTCTCCCTCTCCCTGCCACTCTTCTATCCCCACCAACCTGTCTCCCTCTCCCTGCCACTCTTCTTTCCCCACCAACCTGTCTCCCTCTCCCTGCCACTCTTCTATCCCCACCAACCTGTCTTCCTCTCCCTGCCACTCTTCTTCCCCCACCAACCTGTCTCCCTGCCACTCTTCTTTCCCCACCAACCTGTCTCCCTCTCCCTGCCACTCTTCTTTCCCCACCAACCTGTCTCCCTCTCCCTGCCACTCTTCTTCCCCCACCAACCTGTCTCCCTCTCCCTCTCCCTGCCACTCTTCTATCCCCACCAACCTGTCTCCCTCTCCCTGCCACTCTTCTTTCCCCACCAACCTGTCTCCCTCTCCCTGCCACTCTTCTATCCCCACCAACCTGTCTTCCTCTCCCTGCCACTCTTCTTCCCCCACCAACCTGTCTCCCTGCCACTCTTCTTCCCCCACCAACCTGTCTCCCTGCCACTCTTCTTTCCCCACCAACCTGTCTCCCTCTCCCTGCCACTCTTCTATCCCCACCAACCTGTCTTCCTCTTCCTGCCACTCTTCTTTCCCCACCAACCTGTCTCCCTCTCCCTGGCACTCTTCTATCCCCACCAACCTGTCTTCCTCTTCCTGCCACTCTTCTTTCCCCACCAACCTGTCTCCCTCTCCCTGGCACTTCTATCCCCACCAACCTGTCTTTCTCTTCCTGCCACTCTTCTTTCCCCACCAACCTGTCTCCCTCTCCCTGCCACTCTTCTTCCCCCACCAACCTGTCTTCCTCTCCCTGCCACTCTTCTTCCCCCACCAACCTGTCTTCCTCTCCCTGCCACTCTTCTTTCCCCACCAACCTGTCTTCCTTGGTCCACGTTTCCAAACTAAATCATTCCGAAGCCGTAGTCTTATATCTGTTCGGTAACGAGACTAAAATCATGAAACTTGGGTCGGCTTTCAGCTGAAATTACAATCAGCTGTGTTTGGAATGATGAAATATTCTGCTGAGATTTTCTATTTGTTTCAGTCTGGTTAATGCAGAAATGCACAACATTTTGCCATCATTCTGTTTTTAACAGTTTTGGAAACAGTGCTTTAGCATTTGAAAACACATGTTGCAGAAATATAGTTTTGCTAGTGGTGGAATATGAATGAGAAAAGAGTTGATGGCTTTCAGAGAATGTGGTCATTGAATGCATTTTGTGTGAAAAACAATGAAAAAAGGATTCCCAGTTTGGTCCACATATGCCTTTGTTTTGCTGACTGTGTGAAGAGTTTTGTGACTTCAGTTTTGACCGTGCTAGCTTCTGAGACAGTTTGAGAATTTACAATGTTGATATCTATTGTTCTTAGTTTGCACTCAAACGACTCTTCTCTCCCAAATGTTTGTTCCTCAGACGACGTATGCAGTCACCTTTTGACCTGTTTTTGTTGATCAAGACAGTCGTCACGTGTACAGGACTAATGTCTAATGTCACCAAGTTTTCAGCGATCGTCGCTAATCAGTCAAGCTGAACATTAGATGAAGGTGCAGATATCCAACACAGTAACTTGCCCAACTTTTCCCCTGTCTTCCTAGTTCTCCCATATCTCTAATAATTCTCTTCTGCCCTGGGCATTGAAATTTAATGAGTGAATATTTAACAACAATGGCCGCATGATGTCCCAGTTAACTGATTACGCAGCCGTTTTCATCATGCTGCCTCACCGTAGCTGGATTAGGATTTGAATCATAATTGACGAGGTTCGTTGTACGTTTTTCCTGCCTACCATTTTGTGTTCCAAATGACTCATTAGCATTACCCTTTTTCAACTAAGTAGAGCAGTTTTAACGACTAAGCTTCAATTACTGGTGGTTGAGTGAAACCAAAAAGAGAGTGAGGGAAGTAGGCTCGGGGGGTATCCATATTTACATGCCTCCATCCAGGGATTTATTGCATTACCGGCATTGCACACTTGGGGGTGCTAAAACGTAAAAAAACAAAAAAGGAGATTGGGTGTCTATTACTAGAATGCTAACAAAGTTAGCACAAGTAACAGCATGGCGCTTGTAACGCCAGGGTAGTGGGTTCGATTCCCGGGACCACCCATACGTAGAATGTATGCACACATGACTGTAAGTCGCTTTGGATAAAAGCGTCTGCTAAATGGCATATATTATTATTATATTAGAAATCACCTAGACAATGTTAGCTAAAAAACAAACACAAAGAAATTGCAAAGACAGGCGAATCCAGCTCGTAAAAATATACAATAATAATGTCATTTTTGGTGATTTTGGACATGTGAAAGTGAAAGAGAGAAATTGTGCAAATGAACAAAGTTGTGATGCAGGCTTTTCTGAAGGAAAACCTGGGGAGGAAGAGCAGAGGGGGGGGGGAGAACTGGGGAGGAAGAGCAGAGGGGGGACTGGGGAGGAAGAGCAGAGTGGGGAGAACTGGGGAGGAAGAGCAGAGGGGGGAGAACTGGGAAGGAAGAGCAGAGGGGGGCGGAGGAGGAAGGGCAGCATGTGTACTCAGAACAGAGGGGGGGAGAACAGAGGATGAAGAGCAGCATGTGTACTCAGAACAGAGGGGGGGAGAACAGAGGAGGAAGAGCAGCATGTGTACTCAGAACAGAGGGGGGGAGAACAGAGGAGGAAGAGCAGCATGTATAAATAGGATGGCAGAAAGACATAATAACATAGCGGATGTCAGACATTTAGTAGTGAATTACATTTAGTAGTGAATTACATTTAGTAGTGAATTACATTTAGTAGTGAATTACATTTAGTAGTGAATTACATTTAGTAGTGAAATACATTTAGTAGTGAAATACATTTAGTAGTGAATTACATTTAGTAGTGAATTACATTTAGTAGTGAAATACATTTAGTAGTGAAATACATTTAGTAGTGAAATACATTTAGTAGTGAAATACATTTAGTAGTGAATTACATTTAGTAGTGAAATACATTTCGTAGTGAAATACATTTAGTAGTGAAATACATTTAGTAGTGAAATACATTTACGTACAAGTGTAACTTCGTCACCTCATGGGCGACACACAACAGATACTCGATGATAAAGAACCCTGTGGACTCACCATCTCCCTGTGGACTCACCCTCACCCTGTGGACTCACCATCTCCCTGTGGACTCACCCTCTCCCTGTGGACTCACCATCTCCCTGTGGACTCACCCTCACCCTGTGGACTCACCCTCACCCTGTGGACTCACCATCTCCCTGTGAACTCACCATCTCCCTATGGACTCACCATCTCCCTGTGGACTCACCATCTCCCTATAGACTCATCATCTCCCTATGGACTCACACTATGGACTCACCATCTCCCTATGGACTCACCATCTCCCTGTGGACTCATCATCACCCTATGGACTCACCCTATGGACTCACCATCTCCCTATAGACTCATCATCTCCCTATGGACTCACCATCTCCCTATGGACTCACCATCTCCCTATGGACTCACCATCTCCCTGTGGACTCACCCTATGGACTCATCAGCTCCCTATAGACTCATCATCTCCCTATGGACTCACACTATGGACTCACCATCTCCCTATGGACTCACCCTATGGACTCATCAGCTCCCTGTGGACTCATCATCTCCCTATAGACTCCCCATCTCTCTATGGACTCATCAGCTCCCTATAGACTCATCATCTCCCTATGGACTCACCCTATGGACTCACCATCTCCCTGTGGACTCATCATCTCCCTATAGACTCATCATCTCCCAGTGGACTCATCAGCTCCCTATAGACTCATCATCTCCCTGTGGACTCACCATCTCCCTGTGAACTCACCATCTCCCTATGGACTCACCATCTCCCTGTGGACTCACCATCTCCCTATAGACTCATCATCTCCCTATGGACTCACACTATGGACTCACCATCTCCCTGTGGACTCATCATCACCCTATGGACTCACCCTATGGACTCACCATCTCCCTATAGACTCATCATCTCCCTATGGACTCACCATCTCCCTATGGACTCACCATCTCCCTATGGACTCACCATCTCCCTGTGGACTCACCCTATGGACTCATCAGCTCCCTATAGACTCATCATCTCCCTATGGACTCCCACTATGGACTCACCATCTCCCTATGGACTCACCCTATGTACTCATCAGCTCCCTGTGGACTCATCATCTCCCTATAGACTCCCCATCTCTCTATGGACTCATCAGCTCCCTATAGACTCATCATCTCCCTATGGACTCACCCTATGGACTCACCATCTCCCTGTGGACTCATCATCTCCCTATAGACTCATCATCTCCCAGTGGACTCATCAGCTCCCTATAGACTCATCATCTCCCTGTGGACTCACCATCTCCCTGTGGACTCACCATCTCCCTGTGGACTCATCATCTCCCTGTGGACTCACCATCTCCCTGTGGACTCACCATCTCCCTGTGGACTCACCATCTCCCTATGGACTCACCATCTCCCTATGGACTCACCATCTCCCTATGGACTCACCATCTCCCTATGGACTCACCATCTCCCTGTGGACTCACCATCTCCCTGTGGACTCACCATCTCCCTATGGACTCACCATCTCCCTATGGACTCACCATCTCCCTATGGACTCACCATCTCCCTATGGACTCACCATCTCCCTGTGGACTCAACATCTCCCTATAGACTCATCATCACCCTATGGACTCATCATCTCCCTATGAACTCACCATCTCCCTATGGACTCACCATCACCCTATGGACTCACCATCTCCCTGTGGACTCACCATCTGCCTGTGGACTCACCCTATGGACTCATCATCTCCCTATAGACTCATCATCTCCCTATGGACTCATCATCTCCCTATGGACTCACCCTGTGGACTCACCATTTCCCTATGGACTCACCATCTCCCTATGGACTCATCATCTCCCTATGGACCCACCCTATGAACTCACCATCTCCCTGTGGACTCACCATCTCCCTATGGACTCACCATCTCCCTGTGGACTCACCATCTCCCTGTGGACTCACCATCTCCCTGTGGACTCACCATCTCCCTGTGGACTCACCATCTCCCTGTGGACTCATCATCTCCCTATGGACTCACCCTATAGACTCACCATCTCCCTGTGGACTCACCATTTCCCTATGGACTCACCATCTCCCTATGGACTCACCCTATAGACTCATCATCTCCCTATGGACTCACCATCTCCCTATGGACTCACCATCTCCCTGTGGACTCACCATCTCCCTATGGACTCACCCTATGGACTCACCCTATGGACTCATCATCTCCCTGTGGACTCACCATTTCCCTATAGACTCATCATCTCCCTGTGGACTCACCATCTCCCTATGGACTCACCATCTCCCTGTGGACTCATCATCTCCCTGTGGACTCACCATTTCCCTATAGACTCATCATCTCCCTGTGGACTCACCATCTCCCTATGGACTCACCATCTCCCTGTGGACTCATCTCCCTATGGACTCACCATTTCCCTATAGACTCATCATCTCCCTGTGGACTCACAATCTCCCTGTGGACTCATCATCTCCCTGTGGATTCACCATCTCCCTGTGGACTCACCATCTCCCTGTGGACTCACCATCTCCCTATGGACTCACCATTTCCCTATAGACTCATCATCTCCCTGTGGACTCACCATTTCCCTATAGACTCATCATCTCCCTGTGGACTCACCATTTCCCTATAGACTCATCATCTCCCTATGGACTCACCATCTCCCTGTGGACTCATCATCTCCCTATGGACTCACCCTATGAACTCACCATCTCCCTGTGGACTCACCATCTCCCTATGGACTCACCATCTCCCTGTGGACTCACCATCTCCCTGTGGACTCACCATCTCCCTGTGGACTCATCATCTCCCTATGGACTCACCCTATAGACTCACCATCTCCCTGTGGACTCACCATCTCCCTGTGGACTCACCATTTCCCTATGGACTCACCATCTCCCTATCAAATCAAATCAAATCAAATTTATTTATATAGCCCTTCGTACGTCAGCTGATATCTCAAAGTGCTGTACAGAAACCCAGCCTAAAACCCCAAACAGCAAACAATGCAGGTGTAAAAGCACGGTGGCTAGGAAAAACTCCCTAGAAAGGCCAAAACCTAGGAAGAAACCTAGAGAGGAACCGGGCTATGTGGGGTGGCCAGTCCTCTTCTGGCTGTGCCGGGTAGAGATTATAACAGAACATGACCAAGATGTTCAAATGTTCATAAATGACCAGCATGGTCAAATAATAATAAGGCAGAACAGTTGAAACTGGAGCAGCAGCACAGTCAGGTGGACTGGGGACAGCAAGGAGCCATCATGTCAGGTAGTCCTGGGGCACGGTCCTAGGGCTCAGGTCCTCCGAGAGAGAGAAAGAAAGAGAGAATTAGAGAGAGCATATGTGGGGTGGCCAGTCCTCTTCCGGCTGTGCCGGGTGGAGATTATAACAGAACGTGGCCAAGATGTTCAAATGTTCATAAATGACCAGCATGGTTGAATAATAGTAAGGCAGAACAGTTGAAACTGGAGCAGGAGCATGGCCAGGTGGACTGGGGACAGCAAGGAGTCCTCATGTCAGGTAGTCCTGGGACATGGTCCTAGGGCCCAGGCCAGTTGAAACTGGAGCAGCAGCATGGCCAGGTGGACTGGGGACAGCAAGGAGTCATCATGTCAGGTAGTCCTGGGGCATGGTTCTAGGGCTCAGGTCCTCCGAGAGAGAGAAAGAAAGAGAGAAGGAGAGAATTAGAGAACGCACACTTAGATTTACACAGGACACCGAATAGGACAGGAGAAGTACTCCAGATAAACAAACTGACCCTAGCCCCCGACACATAAACTACTGCAGCATAAATACTGGAGGCTGAGACAGGAGGGGTCAGGAGACACTGTGGCCCCATCCGAGGACACCCCGGACAGGGCCAAACAGGAAGGATATAACCCCACCCACTTTGCCAAAGCACAGCCCCCACACCACTAGAGGGAAATCTTCAACCACCAACTTACCATCCTGAGACAAGGCCGAGTATAGCCCACAAAGATCTCCGACACGGTACAACCCAAGGGGGGGGAACCCAGACAGGCCGACCACAACAGTGAATCAACCCACCCAGGTGAGGCATCCCCCCAGGGACGGCACGAGAGAGCCCCAGCAAGCCAGTGACTCAGCCCCCGTAACAGGGCTAGAGGCAGAGAATCCCAGTGGAAAAAGGGGAACCGGCCAGGCAGAGACAGCAAGCCCTATGGACTCACCCTATAGACTCATCATCTCCCTATGGACTCACCATCTCCCTATGGACTCACCATCTCCCTGTGGACTCACCATCTCCCTATGGACTCACCCTATGGACTCACCCTATGGACTCATCATCTCCCTGTGGACTCACCATTTCCCTATAGACTCATCATCTCCCTGTGGACTCACCATCTCCCTATGGACTCACCATCTCCCTGTGGACTCATCATCTCCCTATGGACTCACCATTTCCCTATAGACTCATCATCTCCCTGTGGACTCACCATCTCCCTGTGGACTCATCATCTCCCTGTGGATTCACCATCTCCCTGTGGACTCACCATCTCCCTGTGGACTCACCATCTCCCTATGGACTCAACATTTCCCTATAGACTCATCATCTCCCTGTGGACTCACCATTTCCCTATAGACTCATCATCTCCCTGTGGACTCACCATTTCCCTATAGACTCATCATCTCCCTATGGACTCATCAGCTCCCTGTGGACTCATCATCTCCCTGTGGACTCACCCTGTGGACTCACCCTGTGGACTCACCCTGTGGACTCACCATCTCCCTCTTTCTCCTGTTGTGTGTGTGCGTGTGCGTGTGCGTGTGTGTGTGTATCTTGAGAGCGACAAGTAGGACAGGATATCAGAGCCTTAGTAGTGTAAACGAAATCAACTTGGCAATAGACTGCCTCAGCTTGGCTAGCAAATACTGCTCCATAGCTATGAGGGGGGAGGAGGGCGTGGAGAGGAGGAACAGGAGGAGGAGAGGAGAGGAGAGGAGAGGAGAGGAGAGGAGAGGAGAGGAGAGGAGAGGAGAGGAGAGGAGAGGAGAGGAGAGGAGAGGAGGGAGAGGAGAGGAGAGGAGAGGAGGAACATGGGAACGGGAGAGGAGACGAGGAACGGGAGAGGAGGAGAAGAGTAGAGTAGAGTAGAGTAGAGTAGAGTAGAGTAGAGTAGAGTAGAGTAGAGTAGAGTAGAGGAGAGGAGAGGAGAGGAGAGGAGAGGAGAGGAGAGGAGAGGAGAGGAGAGGAGAGGAGACGAGGAACGGGAGAGGAGGAGATGAACAGGGGTGCTTAGTGGATGACAAAGCCGTCAGCAAGTTTTAATGGAGGAAAAAGCCTCTGGGGAAATCTCTTGTGTTTTTCTAACAGTACCAGCACTTTACTCTCAGCAAGCTCATCACACACATACATACACACACGCACGCACACACGCACACATGCACACACACACGCACACATGCGCGAGAATACACACATTCCTCTTTGCCATGAAGATGGCTGACAGGGTACAGCTTAGAAGTTTTAACACAGAGAGATGGAGGAGGAAGCAACACAGTGAGATGGAGGAGGAAGCAACACAGAGAGATGGAGGAGGAAGCAACACAGTGAGATGGAGGAGGAAGCAACACAGAGAGATGGAGGAGGAAGCAACACAGAGAGATGGAGGAGGAAGCAACACAGTGAGATGGAGGAGGAAGCAACACAGTGAGATGGAGGAGGAAGCAACACAGTGAGATGGAGGAGGAAGCAACACAGTGAGATGGAGGAGGAAGCAACACAGTGAGATGGAGGAGGAAGCAACACAGTGAGATGGAGGAGGAAGCAACACAGAGAGATGGAGGAGGAAGCAACACAGTGAGATGGAGGAGGAAGCAACACAGAGAGATGGAGGAGGAAGCAACACAGTGAGATGGAGGAGGAAGCAACACAGTGAGATGGAGGAGGAAGCAACACAGTGAACTACTTTTGACCAGGGCCTATAGGGAATAGGGTGCACTACTGTTGACCAGAGACCTATAACGGAATAGGGTGCACTACTGTTGACCAGAGACCTATAAGGGAATAGGGTGCACTACTGTTGACCAGAGACCTATAAGGGAATAGGGTGCACTACTGTTGACCAGGACCTATAGGGAATAGGGTGCACTACTGTTGACCAGAGGCCTGTAGGGAATAGGGTGCACTACTGTTGACCAGAGACCTATAGGGAATAGGGTACACTACTGTTGACCAGAGACCTATAGGGAATAGGGTGCACTACTGTTGACCAGAGACCTATAGGGAACACTACTGTTGACCAGAGACCTATAGGGAATAGGGTGCACTACTTTTGACCAGGGCCTATAGGGAATAGGGTGCACTACTGTTGACCAGAGACCTATAGGGAATAGGGTGCACTACTGTTGACCAGAGACCTATAGGGAATAGGGTGCACTACTGTTGACCAGAGACCTATAGGGAACACTACTGTTGACCAGAGACCTATAGGGAATAGGGTGCACTACTTTTGACCAGGGCCTATAGGGAATAGGGTGCACTACTGTTGACCAGAGACCTATAGGGAATAGGGTGCACTACTGTTGACCAGAGACCTATAGGGAATAGGGTGCACTACTGTTGACCAGAGACCTATAGGGAATAGGGTACACTACTGTTGACCAGAGACTTATAGGGAATAGGGTACACTACTGTTGACCAGAGACTTATAGGGAATAGGGTACACTACTGTTGACCAGGGAATAGGGTGCACTACTGGTACGTTGCTACCCTTAATCCTTGTTCAGATCGGCATTTTGAAGTGACTCAAATCATTTTTTGGGGGCATATGCGATTCTAATATGTTGTTTTTCCTGTTGTCTTCACAGTCAAATTGGATTGGAATTGGATAATTCACGGCCCATTTACATCCACCTTCGTAGTCCGATACAAATGTGATTCCTGGCCACATGTGACTTGTGTCTGAACGGTCAGACCAGATTTACTTGATTGTTTCATTTGTCATATGTACTGCTTGCTAGCTACTCTGACAGGTAGACAATAACATTTGGTAGCTAACGTGTTAAATGCTAACAAATAAATGAGTGAATGTGCTAAAAAGTGAAATTGCTACTTCGCTAGCTAGTTGACTGCTGTGACTACTTCGCTAGCTAGTTGACTGCTGTGACTACTTCGCTAGCTAGTTGACTGCTGTGGCTACTTCGCTAGCTAGTTGACTGCTGTGGCTACTTCGCTAGCTAGTTGACTGCTGTGACTACTTCGCTAGCTAGTTGACTGCTGTGGCTACTTCGCTAGCTAGTTGACTGCTGTGGCTACTTCGCTAGCTAGTTGACTGCTGTGACTACTTCGCTAGCTAGTTGACTGCTGTGACTACTTCGCTAGCTAGTTGACTGCTGTGGCTACTTCGCTAGCTAGTTGACTGCTGTGACTACTTCGCTAGCTAGTTGACTGCTGTGGCTACTTCGCTAGCTAGTTGACTGCTGTGGCTACTTCGCTAGCTAGTTGACTGCTGTGGCTACTTCGCTAGCTAGTTGACTGCTGTGACTACTTCGCTAGCTAGTTGACTGCTGTGGCTACTTCGCTAGCTAGTTGACTGCTGTGGCTACTTCGCTAGCTAGTTGACTGCTGTGACTACTTCGCTAGCTAGTTGACTGCTGTGGCTACTTCGCTAGCTAGTTGACTGCTGTGACTACTTCGCTAGCTAGTTGACTGCTGTGGCTACTTCGCTAGCTAGTTGACTGCTGTGACTACTTCGCTAGCTAGTTGACTGCTGTGGCTACTTCGCTAGCTAGTTGACTGCTGTGGCTACTTCGCTAGCTAGTTGACTGCTGTGGCTACTTCGCTAGCTAGTTGACTGCTGTGACTACTTCGCTAGCTAGTTGACTGCTGTGGCTACTTCGCTAGCTAGTTGACTGCTGTGACTACTTCGCTAGCTAGTTGACTGCTGTGGCCAATAACGACTCTGGATCAGCTTATGCTTTGAGGCATTTAAAATGTTCTTACACCGTGATTACACATCCTATGATTACAGCCTGTGATTACACCGTGATTACACCCTGTGATTACACCCTGTGATTACACCCCGTGATTACACCCCGTGATTACACCCCGTGATTACACCCTGTGATTACACCCTGTGATTACACCCTGTGATTACACCCCGTGATTACACCCCGTGATTACACACACTGTGATGACACATCCTATGATTACACCCTGTGATTACAGCCTGTGATTACATCCCGTGATTACACATCCTATGATTACAGCCTGTGATGACACATCCTATGATTACAGCCTGTGATTACACATCCTATGATTACAGCCTGTGATTACACCCTGTGATTACACATCATGTGATTACAGCCTGTGATTACACCCTGTGATTACAGCCTGTGATGACACATCCTATGATTACAGCCTGTGATTACACCCTGTGATTACAGCCTGTGATTACACCCCGTGATTACACATCCTATGATTACAGCCTGTGATGACACATCCTATGATTACAGCCTGTGATTACACATCCTATGATTACAGCCTGTGATTACACCCTGTGATTACACATCATGTGATTACAGCCTGTGATTACACCCTGTGATTACAGCCTGTGATGACACATCCTATGATTACAGCCTGTGATTACACCCTGTGATTACAGCCTGTGATTACACCCCGTGATGACACATCCTATGATTACAGCCTGTGATTACACATCCTATGATTACAGCCTGTGATTACACCCTGTGATTACACATCATGTGATTACAGCCTGTGATTACACCCTGTGATTACAGCCTGTGATGACACATCCTATGATTACACCCTGTGATTACACCCTGTGATTACAGCCTGTGATTACACCCCGTGATTACACATCCTATGATTACAGCCTGTGATGACACACCCTGTGATTACAGCCTGTGATTACAGCCTGTGATTACACACCGTGATTACACATCCTATGATTACAGCCTGTGATGACACATCCTATGATTACAGCCTGTGATTACACCCTGTGATTACAGCCTGTGATTACACATCATGTGATTACAGCCTGTGATTACACATCATGTGATTTAGAACATTCAAAACAAATGGGAAGCGTCCATGGCAGGCATTGTTGCCACGGTCAACCTAGCTTGCTACGTCACTTCTGAGTAATAGGAAGCACAGACACCACCACCAATCAGCCGACAGCCACCGCGCACACACCTCTCGTTACTATGACAACTAGCGT
>NC_060196.1:63704735-63739735 GCF_021184085.1 Oncorhynchus gorbuscha
TGTTTAATAATCTATAGTCACCCCCACCTACATGAACAAACTACGTCAACTAGCCTGTTTCCCTGCACATTGACTCTGTACCGTAACACCCTGTATATAGCCTCCACATTGACTCTGTACCGTAACACCCTGTATATAGCCTCCACATTGACTCTGTGCCGGTACCCCCTGTATATAGCCTCCACATTGACTCTGTACCGGTACCCCCTGTATATAGCCTCCACATTGACTCTGTACCGTAATACCCTGTATATAGCCTCCACATTGACTCTGTACCGGTACCCCCTGTAATACCCTGTATATAGCCTCCACATTGACTCTGTACTAGTCAAGGACCATATCACCTCCACCCTACCTGACACCCTAGACCCACTCCAATTTGCTTACCGCCCAAATAGGTCCACAGACGATGCAATCTCAACCACACTGCACACTGCCCTAACCCACCTGGACAAGAGGAATACCTATGTGAGAATGCTGTTCATCGACTACAGCTCGGCATTCAACACCATAGTACCCTCCAAGCTCGTCATCAAGCTCGAGACCCTGGGTCTCGACCCCGCCCTGTGCAACTGGGTACTGGACTTCCTGACGGGCCGCCCCCAGGTGGTGAGGGTAGGCAACAACATCTCCTCCCCGCTGATCCTCAACACGGGGGCCCCACAAGGGTGCGTTCTGAGCCCTCTCCTGTACTCCCTGTTCACCCACGACTGCGTGGCCACGCACGCCTCCAACTCAATCATCAAGTTTGCGGACGACACAACAGTGGTAGGCTTGATTACCAACAACGACGAGACGGCCTACAGGGAGGAGGTGAGGGCCCTCGGAGTGTGGTGTCAGGAAAATAACCTCACACTCAACGTCAACAAAACTAAGGAGATGATTGTGGACTTCAGGAAACAGCAGAGGGAACACCCCCTATCCACATCGATGGAACAGTAGTGGAGAGGGTAGCTAGTTTTAAGTTCCTCGGCATACACATCACAGACAAACTGAATTGGTCCACTCACACTGACAGCGTCGTGAAGAAGGCGCAGCAGCGCCTATTCAACCTCAGGAGGCTGAAGAAATTCGGCTTGTCACCAAAAGCACTCACAAACTTCTACAGATGCACAATCGAGAGCATCCTGGCGGGCTGTATCACCGCCTGGTATGGCAACTGCTCCGCCCTCAACCGTAAGGCTCTCCAGAGGGTAGTGAGGACTGCACAACGCATCACCGGGGGCAAACTACCTGCCCTCCAGGACACCTACACCACCCGTTGTTACAGGAAGGCCATAAAGATCATCAAGGACATCAACCACCCGAACCACTGCCTGTTCACCCCGCTATCATCCAGAAGGCGAGGTCAGTACAGGTGCATCAAAGCTGGGACCGAGAGACTGAAAAACAGCTTCTATCTCAAGGCCATCAGACTGTTAAACAGCCACCACTAACACTGAGTGGCTGCTGCCAACACACTGTCATTGACACTGACCCAACTCCAGCCATTTTAATAATGGGAATTGATGGGAAATGATGTAAATATATCACTAGCCACTTTAAACAATGCTACCTTATATAATGTTACTTACCCTACATTATTCATCTCATATGCATATGTATATACTGTACTCTACAACATCGACTGCATCCTTATGTAACACATGTATCACTAGCCACTTTAACTATGCCACTTTGTTTACTTTGTCTACACACTCATCTCATATGTATATACTGTACTCGATACCATCTACTGTATGCTGCTCTGTACCATCACTCATTCATATATCCTTATGTACATGTTCCTTATCCCCTTACACTGTGTATAAGACAGTAGTTTTGGAATTGTTAGTTAGATTACTTGTTGGTTATCACTGCATTGTCGGAACTAGAAGCACAAGCATTTCGCTACACTCGCATTAACATCTGCTAACCATGTGTATGTGACAAATACAATTTGATTTGATTTGATTTGATTTGATTTGATTTACCGGTACCCCTTGTATATAGCCTCCACATTGACTCTGTACCGGTACCCCCTGTATATAGCCTCCACATTGACTCTGTACCGGTACCCCCTGTATATAGCCTCCACATTGACTCTGACTCTCCACATTGACCCCCTGTATATAGCCTCCACATTGACTCTGTACCGGTACCCCCTGTATATAGCCTCCACATTGACTCTGTGCCGGTACCCCCTGTATATAGCCTCCACATTGACTCTGTACCGGTACCCCCTGTATATAGCCTCCACATTGACTCTGTACCGTAATACCCTGTATATAGCCTCCACATTGACTCTGTACCGGTACCCCCTGTAGCCTCCCATTGACTCTGTATATAGCCTCCACATTGACTCTGTACCGGTACCCCCTGTATATAGCCTCCACATTGACTCTGTACCGGTACCCCCTGTATATAGCCTCCACATTGACTCTGTACCGGTACCCCCTGTATATAGCCTCCACATTGACTCTGTACCGGTACCCCCTGTATATAGCCTCCACATTGACTCTGTACCGGTACCCCCTGATCAACTTCCGGCGCCGACTGAGATGGCCGCCTCGCTTCGCGTTCCTAGGAAACTATGCAGTTTTTTGTTTTTTTACGTGTTATTTCTTACATTAGTACCCCAGGTCATCTTAGGTTTCATTACATACAGTCGAGAAGAACTACTGAATATAAGATCAGCGTCAACTCACCATCAGTACGACCAAGAATATGTTTTCCGCGACGCGGATCCTGTGTTCTGCCTTACAAACAGGACAACGGAATGGATCGCATGCAGCGACCCAAGGAAACGACTCCGAAAAAGAGGGAAACGCGGCGGTGTTCTGGTCAGACTCCGGAAAAGGGCACATCGCGCACCACTTCCCAGTATTCTTCTTGCCAATGTCCAGTCTCTCGACAACAAGGTTGATGAAATCCGAGCAAGGGTGGCATTCCAGAGGACATCAGAGACTGCAACGTTCTCTGCTTTACGGAGACATGGCTTACTGGAAAACGCTATCCAGGCGGTGCAGCCAACGGGTTTCTCCACGCATCATCACCGACAGAAACAAACATCTCTCTGGTAAGAAGAGTGGAGGGGCGTATGCCTCATGACTAACGGGACATGGTGTGATGAAGAAAACATACAGGAACTCAAATCCTTCTGTTCACCTGATTTAGAATTCCTCACAATCAAATGTAGACCGCATTATCTTCCAAGAGAATTCTCTTCGATTATAATCACAGCCGTATATATCTCCCCCCAAGCAGACACATCGATGGCTCTGAACGAACTTTATTTAACTCTTTGCAAACTGGAAAACATTTATCCGGAGGCTGCATTCATTGTAGCTGGGGATTTTAACAAAGCCAATCTGAAAACAAGACTCCTAAATTTTATCAGCATATCGATTGCGCAACCAGGGGTGGTAAAACCTTGGATCATTGTTACTCTAACTTCCGCGACGCATATAAGGCCCTGCCCCGCCCCCTTTCGGAAAAGCTGACCACGACTCCATTTTGCTGATCCCTGCCTACAGACAGAAATTAAAACAAGAGGCTCCCACGCTGAGGTCTGTCCAACGCTGGTCAGAACAAGCTGACTCTACACTCCAAGACTGCTTCCATCACGTGGACTGGGACATGTTTCGTATTGCGTCAGATGGGAATATTGACGAATACGCTGATTCGGTGTGCGAGTTCATTAGAACGTGCGTCGAAGATGTCGTTCCCATAGCAACGATAAAAACATTCCCTAACCAGAAACCGTGGATTGATGGCAGCATTCGCGTGAAACTGAAAGCGCGAACCACTGCTTTTAATCAGGGCAAGGTGTCTGGCAACATGACTGAATACAAACAGTGCAGCTATTCCCTCCGTAAGGCTATCAAACAAGCTAGCGTCAGTACAGAGACAAAGTGGAATCTCAATTCAATGGCTCAGACACAAGAGGCATGTGGCAGGGTCTACAGTCAATCACGGACTACAAGATGAAATCCAGCCCAGTCACGGACCAGGATGTCTTGCTCCCAGGCAGACTAAATAACTTTTTGCCCGCTTTGAGGACAATACAGTGCCACTGACACGGCCTGCAACGGAAACATGCAGTCTCTCCTTCACTGCAGCCGAGGTGAGTAAGACATTTAAACGTGTTAACCCTCGCAAGGCTGCAGGCCCAGACGGCATCCCCAGCCGCGCCCTCCGAGCATGCGCAGACTCTCTGTACCGGTACCCCCTGGACATGACTCTGTGCCGGAGACATTGACTCTGTACCGGTACCCCTGTATATAGCCTCCAATTGACTCTGTGCCATCCCCCTGTATATAGCCTCCCACATTGACTCTGCAGAGCCTCCACATTGACTCTGTACCGGTACCCCCTGTATATAGCCCCCTCTTATAGCTCCACATTGACTCTGTACCGGTACCCCTGTATATAGCCTCCACAACGCCCCCTGTATATAGCCTTCCACATTGACTCTGTACCGGTACCCCTGATCAACTTCCGGCGCCGACAGGGCGTTCCTAGGAAACTATGCAGTTTTTTGTTTTTACGTGTTATTTCTTACATTAGTACCCCAGGTCATCTTAGGGTTTCTGAATATAAGATCAGCGTCAACCACCATCAGTACGACCAAGAATATCCGCGACATCCTGTGTTCTGCCTTACAAACAGGACAACGGAATGGATCGCATGCAGCGACCCAAGGAAACGACTCGAAAAAAGAGGGAAACGCGGCGGTGTTCTGGTCAGACTCCGAGACACATCGCGCACCACTTCCCAGTATTCTTCTTGCCAATGTCCAGCCTCGACAACAAGGTTGATGAAATCCGAGCAAGGGTGGCATTCCAGAGGGACATCAGAGACTGCAACGTTCTCTGCTTTACGGAGACATGGCTTACTGGGAAAACGCTATCCAGGCGGTGCAGCCAACGGGTTTCTCCACGCATCGCGCCGACAGAAACAAACATCTCTCTGGTAAGAAGAGTGGAGGGGGCGTATGCCTCATGACTAACGGGACATGGTGTGATGAAGAAAACATACAGGAACTCAAATCCTTCTGTTCACCTGATTTAGAATTCCTCACAATCAAATGTAGACCGCATTATCTTCCAAGAGAATTCTCTTCGATTATAATCACAGCCGTATATATCCCCCCCCAAGCAGACACATCGATGGCTCTGAACGAACTTTATTTAACTCTTTGCAAACATTTATCCGGAGGCTGCATTCATTGTAGCTGGGGATTTTAACAAAGCCAATCTGAAAACAAGACTCCCTAAATTTTATCAGCATATCGATTGCGCAACCAGGGGTGGTAAAACCTTGGATCATTGTTACTCTAACTTCCGCGACGCATATAAGGCCCTGCCCCGCCCCCCCTTTCGGAAAAGCTGACCACGACTCCATTTTGCTGATCCCTGCCTACAGACAGAAATTAAAACAAGAGGCTCCCACGCTGAGGTCTGTCCAACGCTGGTCAGAACAAGCTGACTCTACACTCCAAGACTGCTTCCATCACGTGGACTGGGACATGTTTCGTATTCGTCAGATGGGAATATTGACGAATACGCTGATTCGGTGTGCGAGTTCATTAGAACGTGCGTCGAAGATGTCGTTCCCATAGCAACGATAAAAACATTCCCTAACCAGAAACCGTGGATTGATGGCAGCATTCGCGTGAAACTGAAAGCGCGAACCACTGCTTTTAATCAGGGCAAGGTGTCTGGCAACATGACTGAATACAAACAGTGCAGCTATTCCCTCCGTAAGGCTATCAAACAAGCTAAGCGTCAGTACAGAGACAAAGTGGAATCTCAATTCAATGGCTCAGACACAAGAGGCATGTGGCAGGGTCTACAGTCAATCACGGACTACAAGATGAAATCCAGCCCAGTCACGGACCAGGATGTCTTGCTCCCAGGCAGACTAAATAACTTTTTTGCCCGCTTTGAGGACAATACAGTGCCACTGACACGGCCTGCAACGGAAACATGCAGTCTCTCCTTCACTGCAGCCGAGGTGAGTAAGACATTTAAACGTGTTAACCCTCGCAAGGCTGCAGGCCCAGACGGCATCCCCAGCCGCGCCCTCCGAGCATGCGCAGACCAGCTGGCCGGTGTGTTTACGGACATATTCAATCAATCCCTATACCAGTCTGCTGTTCCCACATGCTTCAAGAGGGCCACCATTGTTCCTGTTCCCAAGAAAGCTAAGGTAACTGAGCTAAACGACTACCGCCCCGTAGCACTCACTTCCGTCATCATGAAGTGCTTTGAGAGACTAGTCAAGGACCATATCACCTCCACCCTACCTGACACCCTAGACCCACTCCAATTTGCTTACCGCCCAAATAGGTCCACAGACGATGCAATCTCAACCACACTGCACACTGCCCTAACCCACCTGGACAAGAGGAATACCTATGTGAGAATGCTGTTCATCGACTACAGCTCGGCATTCAACACCATAGTACCCTCCAAGCTCGTCATCAAGCTCGAGACCCTGGGTCTCGACCCCCCCTGTGCAACTGGGTACTGGACTTCCTGACGGGCCGCCCCCAGGTGGTGAGGGTAGGCAACAACATCTCCTCCCCGCTGATCCTCAACACGGGGGCCCCACAAGGTGCGTTCTGAGCCCTCTCCTGTACTCCCTGTTCACCCACGACTGCGTGGCCACGCACGCCTCCAACTCAATCATCAAGTTTGCGGACGACACAACAGTGGTAGGCTTGATTACCAACAACGACGAGACGGCCTACAGGGAGGAGGTGAGGGCCCTTGGAGTGTGGTGTCAGGAAAATAACCTCACACTCAACGTCAACAAAACTAAGGAGATGATTGTGGACTTCAGGAAACAGCAGAGGGAACACCCCCTATCCACATCGATGGAACAGTAGTGGAGAGGGTAGCTAGTTTTAAGTTCCTCGGCATACACATCACAGACAAACTGAATTGGTCCACTCACACTGACAGCGTCGTGAAGAAGCGCAGCAGCGCCTATTCAACCTCAGGAGGCTGAAGAAATTCGGCTTGTCACCAAAAGCACTCACAAACTTCTACAGATGCACAATCGAGAGCATCCTGGCGGGCTGTATCACCGCCTGGTACGGCAACTGCTCTGCCCTCAACCGTAAGGCTCTCCAGAGGGTAGTGAGGACTGCACAACGCATCACCGGGGGCAAACTACCTGCCCTCCAGGACACCTACACCACCCGTTGTTACAGGAAGGCCATAAAGATCATCAAGGACATCAACCACCCGAACCACTGCCTGTTCACCCCGCTATCATCCAGAAGGCGAGGTCAGTACAGGTGCATCAAAGCTGGGACCGAGAGACTGAAAAACAGCTTCTATCTCAAGGCCATCAGACTGTTAAATAGCCACCACTAACATTGAGTGGCTGCTGCCAACACACTGTCATTGACACTGACCCAACTCCAGCCATTTTAATAATGGGAATTGATGGAAATGATGTAAATATATATATATATATATATCACTAGCCACTTTAAACAATGCTACCTTATATAATGTTACTTACTCTACATTATTCATCTCATATGCATATGTATATACTGTACTCTACAACATCGACTGCATCCTTATGTAACACATGTATCACTAGCCACTTTAACTATGCCACTTTGTTTACTTTGTCTACACACTCATCTCATATGTATATACTGTACTCGATACCATCTACTGTATGCTGCTCTGTACCATCACTCATTCATATATCCTTATGTACATGTTCCTTATCCCCTTACACTGTGTATAATACAGTAGATTTTTTTGGAATTGTTAGTTAGATTACTTGTTGGTTATCACTGCATTGTCGGAACTAGAAGCACAAGCATTTCGCTACACTCGCATTAACATCTGCTAACCATGTGTATGTGACAAATAAAATTTGATTTGATTTGATTTGATTTGTATATAGCTTCCACATTGACTCTGTACCGGTACCCCCTGTATATAGCCTCCACATTGACTCTGTAGCGGTACTCCCTGTATATAGCCTCCACATTGACTCTGTACCGTAGCACCCTGTATATAGCCTCCACATTGACTCTGTACTGTAACACCCTGTATATAGCCTCCACATTGACTCTGTACCGTAACACCCTGTATATAGCCTCCACATTGACTCTGTACCGTATACCCTGTATATAGCCTCCACATTGACTCTGTACCAGTACCCCCCGTATATAGCCTCCACATTGACTCTGTACCAGTACCCCCTGTATATAGCCTCCACATTGACTCTGTACCGTAATACCCTGTATATAGCCTCCACATTGACTCTGTACTGGTACACCGTGTATATAGCCTCCACATTGACTCTGTACCAGTACCCCCTGTATATAGCCTCCACATTGACTCTGTACCGGTACCCCCTGTATATAGCCTCCACATTGACTCTGTACCGTAATACCCTGTATATAGCCTCCACATTGACTCTGTACTGGTACACCCTGTATATAGCCTCCACATTGACTCTGTACCGGTACCCCCTGTAAATAGTCTCCACAATGACTCTGTACCGGTACCCCCTGTATATAGCCTCCACATTGACTCTGTACCTTAACACCCTGTATATAGCCTCCACATTGACTCTGTACCTTAACACCCTGTATATAGCCTCCACATTGACTCTGTACCGGTACCCCCTGTATATAACCTACTGTAACAGAAGCCACCTACTGTAACATAGCAACCTACTGTAGCATATCCACCTACTGTAGCATAGCCACCTACTGTAACATAGCCACCTACTGTAGCATATCCACCTACTGTAGCATAGCCACCTACTGTAACATAGCCACCTACTGTAGCATAGCCACCTAATGTAGCATAGCCCCCTACTGTAGCATGGTAACCTACTGTTGCATGGCAACCTAGCAGTGTTGTTTGGTTAGCAGTGTTTATGTAGCATAGCCACCTACTGTAGCACAGCCTCTTAGCACTGTTGTTTGGTTAGCAGTGTTTATGTAGCATAGCCACCTACTGTAGCACAGCCTCTTAGCACTGTTGTTTGGTTAGCAGTGTTTATGTAGCATAGCCACCTACTGTAGCACAGCCTCTTAGCACTGTTGTTTGGTTAGCAGTGTTTATGTAGCATAGCCACCTACTGTAGCACAGCCTCTTAGCACTGTTGTTTGGTTAGCAGTGTTTATGTAGCATAGCCACCTACTGTAGCACAGCCTCTTAGCACTGTTGTTTGGTTAGCAGTGTTTATGTAGCATAGCCACCTACTGTAGCACAGCCTCTTAGCACTGTTGTTTGGTTAGCAGTGTTTCTATAGTACTCTACATGAGATGGAGTTTGCAAAATGAATGGCCACTGGACTGATGTAAATCATCATGATTTCATTCTGCCAGGTGGCTACTTTGTAGTTAAGATTTAATAGAAAAGGATTCTGGGAAAAAAAATATTCCTATCAGAAGACAGGCCTGTCGTTAGCTTCGCTATGATTTTTCCTGTTCCTTAATTGTTTGAAACCAGGACATTTTTACTTCGTAATATGAGGCATGTCTTACTTTGCTTTAAAGTAGCGTTTAGACAAAATCTCACCGTGGAAACCCGAAGGCGATTATATCATAAAGCCTTCCTGATATGTTCCTGTTCCTGCACCGCCCTCGATGTCTCTACAGAGAGTGGTGCGGTACGCCCGGTACATCACTGGGGCCGAGCCACCTGCCATCCATAACCTCTATACCAGGCGGTGTCAGAGGAAGGCCCTAGAAATTATTAAAGACTCCAGCCACCCGAGCCGGTTCTCTCTGCTTCCGCAAGAGTAAACATTTCACTGTACTTGTGCATGTGACATTAACTTCTTGGTACTAGGGGGCAGTATTTTCATTTTTGGAAAAAAAATGTTCCCGTTTTAAACGGGATATTTTGTCAGGGCAAGATGCTAGAATATGCATGCTTTGTATAGAAAACACTCTAACGTTTCCAAAACTGTAAAGATATTGTCTGTGAGTATAACAGAACTGATGTTGCAGGCTAAAGCCTGAGAAAAATCCAATCCGGAAGTGCCCCATGTTTTCTATCAACTTTCTTTCATTGTCTAGCTACCAAAGGCATTATCCTAGTCATATTAACAGCCCGTGATAGGTGTTGCATCCTTAGATCTCCCCTCTGTCTACATTTCCAATGGATATTTCCATCTCTTTTCATTAAAACCACTTGGATTATCTGCTGGGGCTACGCCTTGTCAATCTATCTGAACCCTTTTATGACAAGCTGTTAATGTCAGCCTCCTCGTCATGTAGCAGACGCTTGAAACTTTTCCAAGTGTGTCATTTTAACGTAGGCTTCTGTGACGTGAGATTCTGATCTAGGATACAGACTCAGTTGAGCACAGCAGTTGTGCAATTCTCTCTCTCTCTCTCTCTCTCTCTCTCTCTCTCTCTCTCTCTCTCTCTCTCTCTCTCTCTCTCTCTCTCTCTCTCTCTTACTCTCTCTCTCTTACTCTCTCTCCCTCTCTCTCTCTCTCCCTCTCTCTCTCCCTCTCTCTTCCTCTCTCTTCTCTCTCTCTCTCTCTCTCTCTCTCTCTCTCTCTCTCTCTCTCTCTCTCTCTCTCTCTCTCTCTGTCTCTCTCTGTCTCTCTCTCTCTCTCCCTCTCTCTGTCTCTCTGTCTCTCTCTCTCTCTCTCTCTCTCTCTCTCTGTATCCCTCTCTCTCTGTCTCTCCCTCTCTCTCTCTCTCTCTCTCTCTCTCTCTCTCTCTGTATCCCTCTCTCTCTGTATCCCTCTCTCTCTTACTCTCTCCCCCTCTCTCTCTGTCTCTCCCTCTCTCTCTCTCTCTCTCTCTCTCTGTCTCTCCCTCTCTCTCTCTCTCTGCTGCACTCTGTCTCTTCTGAAAGACTTCTCTGTAAGTATGTGTGTACACAAGTGTTGCACGGGTCATAAGTTTGTTCACATTGCTAATTACCGCATTCGCGCGACCATATGTAAAAAAGTGTAAACCTGAGGGCCGTACCCGAACCTAAATCCGCTAATATAAAACATGTGCTTTAGGCTACAGTCAAAGACGGCGTAACCATTTTTTGACAGGATTTTTTGGGCCTGATTAAGATGTGTTTCTGCTTATAATTTCCCACATTCAGTCAACTATAATTAGATACACGCAGCTTCTCTTTTGTCGTTCTATGTTATATGTATATATATATATATATCTCCTAGAAGCTTAAATAAATAGCTCATCAGAATAATGTAATATATATACATCAGGAAAAATATTGTGTTCTCTGCTTCGCTCGTAAAAGAAGTTTAGGGACCGGGAAGAAAATGTAATACCTGTAAAATAATAAATGTAAAATGTAATAACAAAAACTATCTTTTTTAAAAATTTTAAATAATCCCTCATTTTTTTTTTTACCCTAAATTACATCAGTTTTACCAGATGTAAGGAAATAGAAAGCTGTGAAAACGACCCAACATGTTAATATTTCAGTTTGGATTTGAGCCAGGCAGGTAGCCTAGCGATTAGAGCGTTGGGCTAGTATCTGCAAGGTTGCAAGATCAAATCCCAGAGTTGAAAAGGTAAACGTCTGTTGTTCTGCCCCTGAACAAGGCAGTTAACCCACTCTTCCTAGGGACAGTTCTCTAACCTGTTGAACAGTAGGGGACAGTAGGGGACAGTTCTCTAACCTGTTGAACAGTAGGGGACAGTTCTCTAACCTGTTGAACAGTAGGGGACAGTAGGGGACAGTTCTCTAACCTGTTGAACAGTAGGGGACAGTTCTCTAACCTGTTGAACAGTAGGGGACAGTAGGGGACAGTTCTCTAACCTGTTGAACAGTAGGGGACAGTAGGGGACAGTTATCTAACCTGTTGAACAGTATGGGACAGTAGAGGACAGTAGGGGACAGTTCTCTAACCTGTTGAACAGTAGGGTACAGTTCTCTAACCTGTTGGACAGTAGGGGACAGTAGGGGACAGTTCTCTAACCTGTTGAACAGTAGGGGACAGTAGGGGACAGTTCTCTAACCTGTTGGACAGTAGGGGACAGTAGGGGACAGTTCTCTAACCTGTTGAACAGTAGGGGACAGTTCTCGAACCTGTTGGACAGTAGGGGACAGTAGGGGACAGTTCTCTAACCTGTTGAACAGTAGGGGACAGTAGGGGACAGTTCTCTAACCTGTTGAACAGTAGGGGACAGTTCTCTAACCTGTTGAACAGTAGGGGACAGTAGGGGACAGTTCTCTAACCTGTTGAACAGTAGGGGACAGTTCTCTAACCTGTTGGACAGTAGGGGACAGTTCTCTAACCTGTTGGACAGTAGGGGACAGTAGGGGACATTTCTCTAACCTGTTGAACAGTAGGGGACATTTCTCTAACCTGTTGAACAGTAGGGGACAGTTCTCTAACCTGTTGGACAGTAGGGGACAGTTCTCTAACCTGTTGGACAGTAGGGGACAGTTCTCTAACCTGTTGAACAGTAGGGGACAGTTCTCTAACCTGTTGAACAGTAGGGGACAGTTCTCTAACCTGTTGAACAGTAGGGGACAGTTCTCTAACCTGTTGGACAGTAGGGGACAGTTCTCTAACCTGTTGAACAGTAGGGGACAGTTCTCTAACCTGTTGGACAGTAGGGGACAGTTCTCTAACCTGTTGAACAGTAGGGGACAGTTCTCTAACCTGTTGAACAGTAGGGGACAGTTCTCTAACCTGTTGAACAGTAGGGGACAGTTCTCTAACCTGTTGGACAGTAGGGGACAGTTCTCTAACCTGTTGAACAGTAGGGGACAGTTCTCTAACCTGTTGGACAGTAGGGGACAGTTCTCTAACCTGTTGAACAGTAGGGGACAGTTCTCTAACCTGTTGAACAGTAGGGGACAGTTCTCTAACCTGTTGAACAGTAGGGGACAGTTCTCTAACCTGTTGGACAGTAGGGGACAGTTCTCTAACCTGTTGAACAGTAGGGGACAGTTCTCTAACCTGTTGGACAGTAGGGGACAGTTCTCTAACCTGTTGAACAGTAGGGGACAGTTCTCTAACCTGTTGGACAGTAGGGGACAGTTCTCTAACCTGTTGAACAGTAGGGGACAGTTCTCTAACCTGTTGGACAGTAGGGGACAGTTCTCTAACCTGTTGGACAGTAGGGGACAGTTCTCTAACCTGTTGAACAGTAGGGGACAGTTCTCTAACCTGTTGGACAGTAGGGGACAGTTCTCTAACCTGTTGAACAGTAGGGGACAGTTCTCTAACCTGTTGGACAGTAGGGGACAGTTCTCTAACCTGTTGAACAGTAGGGGACAGTTCTCTAACCTGTTGAACAGTAGGGGACAGTTCTCTAACCTGTTGAACAGTAGGGGACAGTTATCTAACCTGTTGAACAGTAGGGGACAGTTCTCTAACCTGTTGAACAGTAGGGGACAGTTCTCTAACCTGTTGAACAGTAGGGGACAGTTCTCTAACCTGTTGAACAGTAGGGGACAGTTCTCTAACCTGTTGAACAGTAGGGGACAGTTCTCTAACCTGTTAAACAGTAGGGGACAGTTCTCTAACCTGTTGAACAGTAGGGGACAGTTCTCTAACCTGTTGGACAGTAGGGGACAGTTCTGTGAATATTGCCTCACCTCATCACAGATAACATCACACTGATATGATTTTACTACTTCAACACATCAAACGTTGCGTTTCTGGCCCTCCTCTTATATTTTCAACTCTTCATTTCACAGCTTTTCTCTCATTAATTTAAATTAATTAATTTATTTTTTTATTTAACCTTTATTTTACTAGGCAAGTCAGTTAAGAACAAATTCTTATTTTCAATGACGGCCTGGGAACAGTGGGTTAACTGCCTGTTCAGGGGCAGAACGACAGATTTTGTACCTTGTCAGCTCGGGGATTTGAACTTGCAACCTTTCGGTTACTAGTCCAACACTCTAACCACTAGGCTACCCTGCCGCCCCAAAGAATGACGACATTCTTCTCTTTTGTCTCTGTGGATCGACATTAACTTTTAATGCCCGTTCCCAAAAGCATTTGGCGATTGGCCTATAGTGTCATGTTTGTCATTCATTGTCATGTCTTGTCCCTGTGCTCCCCATGCTATTCGTTTCCCTCTGCTGGTCTTGTTTGGTTCTATCCTTCTCTCTCCCCCTCCCTCTCTCACTCTCTCGCTCTCTCTTCTCTCTGTCGTTCCGTTCCTGCTCCCAGCTGTTCCTATTCCCCTAATCATCATTTAGTCTTTCCACACCTGTTCCCGATCCTTTCCCCTGATTAGACTCCCTATTTATTCCTTTGTGATCCGTTCCTGTTCCGTCGGTTCCTTGTTTGGTATTCCATGCTGTGATTGCGTTTCGCCCTGTCCTGTCGTGTTTTTTTGCCGTGATTGTGTATCACCCTGTCCTGTCGTGTTTTGTGCCTTCTTCAGACGCTGCGTGTGAGCAGGTGTCTCAGTTGACTACGGCCTGCGCCTACCCGAAGCGACCTGCAGTCTGTGGCCGCTTCTCCAGTTGCTTTCCCCTCTACTAATCTAGAGGATTTCAGTTATTCGGTTTTGAACATTAATAAACTCTGTTTCTGTTAAGTCGCGTTTGGGTCCTCCTTCACCTGCATGACATATAGTCTATTTTGGGGCTCGTACAGTTAAAACCTAAAACGTAGGCATACGTACTAACACCAGATAGTTTCAAATAATGAAAGAAAAACTTCAGTCAAATAAATATAAATAATTAAATATACATATATGGATTCTTAAAGGTATTGTTTACTCTTTATTCAATCCACCCACCTGCACTTCACACACTCAATATGTATTGACCCCAAACCCACCCCTTCCTCAGATATAACCACAGGGACTGCAGCTTCTGAGTTGTATGTGTCTGTGTGTGTGTGAGAGAGAGAGAGAGAGAGAGAGAGAGAGAGAGAGAGAGAGAGAGAGAGAGAGAGAGAGAGAGAGAGAGAGAGAGAGAGAGAGAGAGAGAGAGAGAGAGAGAGAGAGAGAGAGAGAGAGAGAGAGAGAGAGAGAGAGAGAGACAGAGAGAGAGGGGAGAGAGAGAGAGAGAGAGAGAGAGAGAGAGAGAGAGAGAGAGAGAGAAGGAGAGAGAGAGACAGAGAGAGACAGAGAGAGAGAGAGAGAGAGAGAGAGAGAGAGAGAGAGAGAGAGAGAGAGAGAGAGAGAGAGAGAGAGAGAGAGAGAGAGAGAGAGAGAGAGAGAGAGAGAGAGAGAGAGAGAGAGAGAGAGAGAGAGAGACAGAGAGACAGAGAGAGAGGAGAGAGAGAGGGGAGGGAGAAGAGCGAGAGAGAGAGAGAGAAGAGAGAGAGTCCAGAGACTCCTCCACTACTCTCCTTCAGACAGATTGAGAGAGAGACAGAGAGACAGCCAACCAGCTGGAGACTCACAAAGCATGTTGGAGAGACAGAGAGACAGAGAGAGGATGAGGAGAGAGAGAGAGAGAGACACAGAGAGACAGAGATTATCCAAACAGAGAGAGAGACATCTAGAGAGAGAGAGCAGGGAGTCAGACCACAGAGAGAGTGAGAGTCAGTGTGGAGTCAGAGAGAGTGTGAGTGAGAGTCAGAGTCAGTGTGGAGTCAGAGAGAGTGTTAGAGAGAGTCAGTGAGAGACAGAGACAGAGTGTTAGGAGAGTCAGTGTGAGAGTCAGAGACAGTGTGAGAGAGAGAGAGAGAGAGAGACACAGTGAGAGACAGAGAGAGAGACAGAGAGAGAGACACAGAGTTAGAGACAGAGACAGAGAGAGAGTCAGAGAGACAGAGTGTTAGAGAGAGTCAGAGTCAGAGTGGAGTCAGAGAGAGAGAGAGTGAGAGAGAGAGAGAGAGAGAGAGAGAGACAGAGAGAGAGACAGAGAGAGAGACAGGGAGAGAGACAGAGACAGAGAGAGAGAGACAGAGAGACAGAGAGAGAGAGAGATATGCCAGAATAGGAGAGGAAAACACAAATGAGATAAAGAGAGAAGAGACAGCAGATGTCCAGCTGTCTACTCCTCCACTACTCTCCTTCAGACATTCTGATTGACTCATTAGCACATACCGTGACAGCCAACCAGCTGGTCCCAAACTCACAAAGCATGTTGGAGGCAGACAGTCCCTCCAAACATTATTTCATGATGGATGAGGTCCGGTTCTACTGTTCAGAGATGAGGAACACAGAGAAACATTTATATTATCCAAACAGAACACTATTCCACATCTACTGAGCTACTTTCTTACCAGATCCTGCATTTGGGAGTCAGACCACAGTGTGTTAGTGAGAGTCAGTGTGGAGTCAGACCACAGTGTGTTAGTGAGAGTCAGAGTCAGTGTGGAGTCAGACCACAGTGTGTTAGTGAGAGTCAGTGTGGAGTCAGACCACAGTGTGTTAGTGAGAGTCAGTGTGGAGTCAGACCACAGTGTGTTAGTGAGAGTCAGTGTGGAGTCAGACCACAGTGTGTTAGTGAGAGTCAGAGTCAGTGTGGAGTCAGACCACAGTGTGTTAGTGAGAGTCAGTGTGGAGTCAGACTACAGTGTGTTAGTGAGAGTCAGAGTCAGTGTGGAGTCAGACCACAGTGTGTTAGTGAGAGTCAGTGTGGAGTCAGACCACAGTGTGTTAGTGAGAGTCAGTGTGGAGTCAGACCACAGTGTGTTAGTGAGAGTCAGAGTCAGTGTGGAGTCAGACCACAGTGTGTTAGTGAGAGTCAGAGTCAGTGTGGAGTCAGACCACAGTGTGTTAGTGAGAGTCAGAGTCAGTGTGGAGTCAGACCACAGTGTGTTAGTGAGAGTCAGAGTCAGTGTGGAGTCAGACCACAGTGTGTTAGTGAGAGTCAGAGTCAGTGTGGAGTCAGACCACAGTGTGTTAGTGAGAGTCAGAGTCAGTGTGGAGTCAGACCACAGTGTGTTAGTGAGAGTCAGAGTCAGTGTGGAGTCAGACCACAGTGTGTTAGTGAGAGTCAGAGTCAGTGTGGAGTCAGACCACAGTGTGTTAGTGAGAGTCAGAGTCAGTGTGGAGTCAGACCACAGTGTGTTAGTGTGGAGTCAGACCACAGTGTGTTAGTGAGAGTCAGTGTGGAGTCAGACCACAGTGTGTTAGTGAGAGTCAGAGTCAGTGTGGAGTCAGACCACAGTGTGTTAGTGGGAGTCAGTGTGGAGTCAGACCACAGTGTGTTAGTGAGAGTCATAATCAGTGTGGAGTCAGACGACAGTGTGTTAGTGAGAGTCAGAGTGGAGTCAGACCACAGTGTGTTAGTGAGAGTCAGAGTCAGTGTGGAGTCAGACCACAGTGTGTTAGTGAGAGTCAGTGTGGAGTCAGACCACAGTGTGTTAGTGAGAGTCAGAGTCAGTGTGGAGTCAGACCACAGTGTGTTAGTGAGAGTCAGTGTGGAGTCAGACCACAGTGTGTTAGTGAGAGTCAGAGTCAGTGTGGAGTCAGACCACAGTGTGTTAGTGAGAGTCAGTGTGGAGTCAGACTACAGTGTGTTAGTGAGAGTCAGAGTCAGTGTGGAGTCAGACCACAGTGTGTTAGTGAGAGTCATAATCAGTGTGGAGTCAGACCACAGTGTGTTAGTCAGAGTCAGTGTGGAGTCAGACCACAGTGTGTTAGTGAGAGTCAGAGTCAGTGTGGAGTCAGACCACAGTGTGTTAGTGAGAGTCAGAGTCAGTGTGGAGTCAGACCACAGTGTGTTAGTGAGAGTCAGAGTCAGTGTAGAGTCAGACCACAGTGTTTTAGTGAGAGTCAGAGTGGAGTCAGACCACAGTGTGTCAGTGGGAGTCAGTGTGGAGTCAGACCACAGTGTGTTAGTGAGAGTCAGTGTGGAGTCAGACCACAGTGTGTTAATGAGAGTCAGAGTCAGTGTGGAGTCAGACCACAGTGTGTTAGTGAGAGTCAGTGTGGAGTCAGACCACAGTGTGTTAGTGAGAGTCAGAGTCAGTGTGGAGTCAGACCACAGTGTGTTAGTGTGGAGTCAGACCACAGTGTGTTAGTGAGAGTCAGTGTGGAGTCAGACCACAGTGTGTTAGTGAGAGTCATAATCAGTGTGGAGTCAGACCACAGTGTGTTAGTGAGAGTCAGAGTGGAGTCAGACCACAGTGTGTTAGTGAGAGTCAGAGTCAGTGTGGAGTCAGACCACAGTGTGTTAGTGAGAGTCAGAGTCAGTGTGGAGTCAGACCACACTGTGTTAGTGAGAGTCAGAGTGGAGTCAGACCACAGTGTGTTAGTGAGAGTCATAATCAGTGTGGAGTCAGACCACAGTGTGTTAGTGAGAGTCAGAGTCAGTGTGGAGTCAGACCACAGTGTGTTAGTCAGAGTCAGTGTGGAGTCAGACCACAGTGTGTTAGTGAGAGTCAGAGTCAGTGTGGAGTCAGACCACAGTGTGTTAGTGAGAGTCAGAGTGGAGTCAGACCACAGTGTGTCAGTGAGAGTCAGTGTGGAGTCAGACCACAGGGTGTTAGTGAGAGTCAGAGTCAGTATGGAGTCAGACCACAGTGTGTTAGTGAGAGTCAGTGTGGAGTCAGACCACAGTGTGTTAGTGTGGAGCGCCACAGTTTGAGATTTGACAGTTGAGGTTATGATAATGATTTTAAAGCTGGCAGACATGTCAACCCCCCCCCATGTCCAACTGACATCCTCTGGCACACACACACCCTGTATCACCCTGAATAATTTACACTGAGATGAACGGAGAGTTGTGTGTGTGTGTGTGTGTGTGTGTGTGTGTGTGTGTGTGTGTGTGTGTGTGTGTGTGTGTGTGTGTGTGTGTGTGTGTGTGTGTGTGTGTGTGTGTGTGTGTGTGTGTGTGTGTGTGTGTGTGTGTGTGTGTGTGTGTGTGTGTGTGTGTGTGTGTGTGTGTGTGTGTGTGTGGGTGGGTCTTTTTGAAAATAAATTCATGATAACGGTAAAATCTCTCCCTCCTCCCCTCCTCTCTAGTGTGTTATAGATCCTTCCTCCTCTCTAGTGTGTTATAGATCCTCCTCTCTAGTGTGTTATAGATCCTCCTCTCTAGTGTGTTATAGATCCTTCCTCCTCTCTAGTGTGTTATAGATCCTTCCTCCTCTCCAGTGTGTTATAGATCATTACTCCTCTCTAGTGTGTTATAGATCCTCCCCTCTCTAGTGTGTTATAGATCCTTCCTCCTCTCTAGTGTGTTATAGATCCTTCCTCCTCTCTAGTGTGTTATAGATCCTTCTTCCTCTCTAGTGTGTTATAGATCCTTACTCCTCTCTAGTGTGTTATAGATCCTTCCTCCTCTCTAGTGTGTTATAGATCCTCCTCTCTAGTGTGTTATAGATCCTTCCTCCTCTCTAGTGTGTTATAGATCCTCCTCTCTAGTGTGTTATAGATCCTTCCTCCTCTCTAGTGTGTTATAGATCCTCCTCTCTAGTGTGTTATAGATCCTTCCTCCTCTCTAGTGTGTTATAGATCCTCCTCTCTAGTGTGTTATAGATCCTCCTCTCTAGTGTGTTATAGATCCTCCTCTCTAGTGTGTTATAGATCCTCCTCTCTAGTGTGTTATAGATCCTCCTCTCTAGTGTGTTATAGATCCTCCCCTCCTCTCTAGTGTGTTATAGATCCTCCTCTCTAGTGTGTTATAGATCCTCCTCTCTAGTGTGTTATAGATCCTTCCTCCTCTCTAGTGTGTTATAGATCCTTCCTCCTCTCTAGTGTGTTATAGATCCTTCCCTCCTCTCTAGTGTGTTATAGATCCCTCCTCCTCTCTAGTGTGTTATAGATCCTCCTCTCTAGTGTGTTATAGATCCTCCTCTCTAGTGTGTTATAGATCCTTCCTCCTCTCTAGTGTGTTATAGATCCTTCCTCCTCTCTAGTGTGTTATAGATCCTTCCCTCCTCTCTAGTGTGTTATAGATCCCTCCTCCTCTCTAGTGTGTTATAGATCCCTCCTCCTCTCTAGTGTGTTATAGATCCTTCCCTCCTCTCTAGTGTGTTATAGATCCTCCTCTCTAGTGTGTTATAGATCCTTCCCTCCTCTCTAGTGTGTTATAGATCCTCCTCTCCAGTGTGTTATAGATCATCCTCTCTAGTGTGTTATAGATCCTTCCTCCTCTCCAGTGTGTTATAGATCCTTCCCTCCTCTCTAGTGTGTTATAGATCCTTCCTCCTCTCCAGTGTGTTATAGATCATTCCCTCCTCTCTAGTGTGTTATAGATCCTCCTCTCTAGTGTGTTATAGATCCTCCTCTCTAGTGTGTTATAGATCCTTCCTCCTCTCCAGTGTGTTATAGATCCTTCCCTCCTCTCTAGTGTGTTATAGATCCTTCCTCCTCTCCAGTGTGTTATAGATCCTTCGCTCCTCTCTAGTGTGTTATAGATCCTTCCTCCTCTCTAGTGTGTTATAGATCCTTCTTCATCTCTAGTGTGTTATAGATCCTTACTCCTCTCTAGTGTGTTATAGATCCTTCCTCCTCTCTATTGTGTTATAGATCCTTCCTCCTCTCTAGTGTGTTATAGATCTTTCCTCCTCTCTAGTGTGTTATAGATCCTTCCTCCTCTCTAGTGTGTTATAGATCCTCCTCTCTAGTGTGTTATAGATCCTTCCTCCTCTCTAGTGTGTTATAGATCCTTCCTCCTCTCTAGTGTGTTATAGATCCTTACTCCTCTCTAGTGTGTTATAGATCCTTCCTCCGCTCTAGTGTGTTATAGATCCTTACTCCTCTCTAGTGTGTTATAGATCCTTCCTCCTCCCTAGTGTGTTATAGATCCTTCCTCCTCTCTAGTGTGTTATAGATCCTTCCTCCTCTCTAGTGTGTTATAGATCCTTCCTCCTCTCTAGTGTGTTATAGATCCTCCTCTCTAGTGTGTTATAGATCCTCCTCTCCAGTGTGTTATAGATCCTCCTCTCCAGTGTGTTATAGATCCTCCTCTCTAGTGTGTTATAGATCCTCCTCTCTAGTGTGTTATAGATCCTTCCTCCTCTCTAGTGTGTTATAGATCCTCCTCTCTAGTGTGTTATAGATCCTTCCTCCTCTCTAGTGTGTTATAGATCCTTACTCCTCTCTAGTGTGTTATAGATCCTCCTCTCTAGTGTGTTATAGATCCTCCTCTCTAGTGTGTTATAGATCCTTCCTCCTCTCTAGTGTGTTATAGATCCTTCCTCCTCTCTAGTGTGTTATAGATCCTTCCTCCTCTCTAGTGTGTTATAGATCCTTACTCCTCTCTAGTGTGTTATAGAACCTCATCTCTAGTGTGTTATAGATCATTCCTCCTCTCTAGTGTGTTATAGATCCTTCCTCCTCTCTAGTGTGTTATAGATCCTTCCCTCCTCTCTAGTGTGTTATAGATCCTTCCTCCTCTCTAGTGTGTTATAGATCCTTCTTCATCTCTAGTGTGTTATAGATCCTTACTCCTCTCTAGTGTGTTATAGATCCTTCCTCCTCTCTATTGTGTTATAGATCCTTCCTCCTCTCTAGTGTGTTATAGATCTTTCCTCCTCTCTAGTGTGTTATAGATCCTTCCTCCTCTCTAGTGTGTTATAGATCCTCCTCTCCAGTGTGTTATAGATCCTTCCTCCTCTCTAGTGTGTTATAGATCCTTCCTCCTCTCTAGTGTGTTATAGATCCTTCCCTCCTCTCTAGTGTGTTATAGATCCTTCCTCCTCTCTAGTGTGTTATAGATCCTTCTTCATCTCTAGTGTGTTATAGATCCTTCCTCCGCTCTAGTGTGTTATAGATCCTTACTCCTCTCTAGTGTGGTATAGATCCTTCCTCTTCTCTAGTGTGTTATAGATCCTTCCTCCTCTCTAGTGTGTTATAGATCCTTCCTCCTCTCTAGTGTGTTATAGATCCTTCCTCCTCTCTAGTGTGTTATAGATCATCCTCTCCAGTGTGTTATAGATCCTTCCTCCTCTCTAGTGTGTTATAGATCCTTCCTCCTCTCTAGTGTGTTATAGATCCTCCTCTCTAGTGTGTTATAGATCCTTCCTCCTCTCTAGTGTGTTATAGATCCTCCTCTCTAGTGTGTTATAGATCCTCCTCTCCAGTGTGTTATAGATCCTCCTCTCTAGTGTGTTATAGATCCTCCTCTCTAGTGTGTTATAGATCCTCCTCTCTAGTGTGTTATAGATCCTCCTCTCTAGTGTGTTATAGATCCATCCTCCTCTCTAGTGTGTTATAGATCCTTACTCCTCTCTAGTGTGTTATAGATCCTCCTCTCTAGTGTGTTATAGATCCTTCCTCCTCTCTAGTGTGTTATAGATCCTTCCTCCTCTCTAGTGTGTTATAGATCCTTCCCTCCTCTCTAGTGTGTTATAGATCCTTCCTCCTCTCTAGTGTGTTATAGATCCTTCTTCATCTCTAGTGTGTTATAGATCCTTCCTCCGCTCTAGTGTGTTATAGATCATTACTCCTCTCCAGTGTGTTATAGATCCTTCCTCCTCTCTAGTGTGTTATAGATCCTTCCTCCTCTCTAGTGTGTTATAGATCCTTCCTCCTCTCTAGTGTGTTATAGATCCTTCCTCCTCTCTAGTGTGTTATAGATCCTCCTCTCCAGTGTGTTATAGATCCTTCCTCCTCTCTAGTGTGTTATAGATCCTTACTCCTCTCTAGTGTGTTATAGATCCTTCCTCCTCTCTAGTGTGTTGTAGATCATCCTCTCTAGTGTGTTATAGATCCTTCCTCCTCTCTAGTGTGTTATAGATCCTTCCTCCTCTCTAGTGTGTTATAGATCCTTCCTCCTCTCTAGTGTGTTATAGATCCTCCTCTCCAGTGTGTTATAGATCCTTCCTCCTCTCTAGTGTGTTATAGATCCTTACTCCTCTCTAGTGTGTTATAGATCCTTCCTCCTCTCTAGTGTGTTATAGATCTTCCCTCCTCTCTAGTGTGATATAGATCCTTCCTCCTCTCTAGTGTGTTATAGATCCTTCCTCCTCTCTAGTGTGTTATATATCCTCCTCTCTAGTGTGTTATAGATCCTTCCTCCTCTCTAGTGTGTTAAAGATCCTCCTCTCTAGTGTGTTATAGATCCTTCCTCCTCTCTAGTGTGTTATAGATCCTTCCTCCTCTCTAGTGTGTTATAGATCCTTTCCTCCTCTCTAGTGTGTTATATATTGGAGCCAGTTGGTCCTGTCTGCCCTCTCCTAGTCCACTGTGTCTATATATTTGAGCCAGTTGGTCCTCTCTGCCCTCTCCTAGTCCACTGTGTCTCTATTTTGGAGCCAGTTGGTCCTGTCTGCCCTCTCCTAGTCCACTGTGTCTATATATTGGAGCCAGTTGGTCCTGTCGGCCCTCTCCTAGTCCAGTCCACTGTGTCTATATGGATAACATATAACACTCTACAATAATAATAATAATATTTATAATATAATAGATACCGTATACCCCTCTACAATAATAATAATAATATTTATAATATAATCGATACCCCTCTACAATAATAATTATAATAATAATTATATTTATAATATAATAGATACCGTATACCCCTCTACAATAATAATAATAATAATATTTATAATATAATAGATACCCCTCTACAATAATAATTATAATAATAATAATATTTATAATATAATCGATACCCCTCTACAATAATAATTATAATAATAATAATATTTATAATATAATAGATACCGTATACCCCTCTACAATAATAATTATAATAATAATAATATTTATAATATAATAGATACCCCTCTACAATAATAATTATAATAATAATAATATTTATAATATAATAGATACCGTATACCCCTCTACAATAATAATAATAATAATAATAATATTTATAATATATTAGATACCCCTCTACAATAATAATTATAATAATAATAATTATTATAATATAATAGACACCGTATACCCCTCTACAATAATAATTATAATAATAATAATATTTATAATATATTAGATACCCCTCTACAATAATAATTATAATAATAATAATATTTATAATATAATAGATACCGTATACCCCTCTACAATAATAATTATAATAATAATATTTATAATATATTAGATACCCCTCTACAATAATAATTATAATAATAATAATAATTATAATATAATAGATACCGTATACCCCTCTACAATAATAATAATAATAATAATATTTATAATATATTAGATACCCCTCTACAATAATAATTATAATAATAATAATATTTATAATATAATAGATACCGTATACCCCTCTACAATAATAATAATAATTATAATAATTATAATTATAATATAATAGATATTGGGGACTCACTCAGGGTCTCAGCTTACTGTTGTGATGTGGAATAGTACCTACACAGTTTGTCTCCTGTTGTGTCAGTCACTGATAATCACTGAACTAGCCCACGTCATGCAGCTAACATTTTTTAGATTTGTAAGTTAGTCTAGCGGCCAGCTGTCTAAACTTGTTATCATGGTTGAATTACTGGCCCGGCTGGTCACATTGATTTCGTTAGTCAGTCTCACTCAGATATCATATTAAAAATGGAAAACACCCCATGGCAGATTTATGATGGCCCCACTCCCCACTCCCATCAAGTCACCCTTGCCTGATGCTTGTGTTCTGTGTGTTGAAGACGAACCTCCTACTTCTAATGGATATCTTATGATACTTCATTGTGCTTCTACTAACTCCTTATGTGTGTGTTATACACTAGTAGTACGCTGGTTCCTTCCAAATGCACAAATACAGTTTGGAGAAGAAGAGGAAAGAGGGGGAACAAACAATAAAGGTTAGCCCTGCTTCTCTCTCTTCCTCCTAGAAAGATAAAGGTTAGCCCTGCTTCCCTCTCTTCCTCCTAGAAAGATAAAGGTTAGCCCTGCTTCTCTCTCTTCCCCCTAGAAAGATAAAGGTTAGCCCTGCTTCCCTCTCTTCCTCCTAGAAAGATAAAGGTTAGCCCTGCTTCTCTCTCTTCCTCCTAGAAAGATAAAGGTTAGCCCTGCTTCTCTCTCTTCCCCCTAGAAAGATAAAGGTTAGCCCTGCTTCTCTCTCTTCCTCCTAGAAAGATACAGGTTTGCCCTGCTTCCCTCTCTTCCTCCTAGAAAGATAAAGGTTAGCCCTGCTTCTCTCTCTTCCTCCTAGAAAGATAAAGGTTAGCCCTGCTTCTCTCTCTTCCTCCTAGAAAGATAAATGTTAGCACTGATTCCCTATCTTCCACCTAGAAAGATAAAAGCCAGCCCTGCTTCCCTCTCTTCCTCCTAGAATGCCTTTCAATCAGTGGACATATTCTATCTATGTCCAATCAATTGAATTGATCACAGGTGGACTTAAAGTTGTTGAAACATCTCAAGGATGATCAATAGAAACAGGATATAGGGTCTAGGGTTAGGGTCTAGGGTCTAGGGTTAGGGTCTAGGGTTTAGGGTCTAGGGTCTAAGTAGGGTCTAGGGTTAGGGTCTAGGGTTTAGGGTCTAGGGTCTAAGTAGGGTCTAGGGTTTAGGGTCTAGGGTCTAAGTAGGGTCTAGGGTTAGGGTCTAGGGTTTAGGGTCTAGGGTCTAAGTAGGGTCTAGGGTTTGGGGTCTAGGGTCTAGGGTTAGGGTCTAGGGTTAGGGTTTAGGGTTTAGGGTCTAGGGTCTAAGTAAGGTCTAGGGTTAGGGCCTAGGGTTTAGGGTCTAGGGTCTAAGTAGGGTCTAGGGTTAGGGTCTAGGGTTTAGGGTCTAGGGTCTAAGTAGGGTCTAGGGTTAGGGTCTAGGGTTTAGGGTCTAGGGTCTAAGTAGGGTCTAGGGTCTAGGGTTTAGGGTCTAGGGTCTAAGTAGGGTCTAGGGTTTAGGGTCCACCGTATGGCTACAACACCATATGGCTACAACACAGTATGGCTATAACACAGTATGGCTATAACACAGTATGGCTACAACACAGTATGGCTATAACACAGTATGGCTACAACACAGTATGGCTACAACACAGTATGGCTATAACACAGTATGGCTATAACACAGTATGGCTACAACACAGTATGGCTACAACACAGTATGGCTACAACACCATATGGCTACAACACTGTATGGCTACAACACTGTATGGCTAAGTTATGGTTGAACATAACTTGAAACATGCACTCATTTACATCCATGTCAATTTAGTCTACACGTAGGTCATCTTCAAATATTTTAGGTTTGCCTGATTTACATGTAATTAGCATACATTAAATGATTAACCTTATATATGGACTGACAGACACATTTACCTTCCTCACCCTCTTTTTCCCTCATCTACATAAATCACATGTATCTATAAAGGCCTTCAAACACCTGCAGCTATCACAAAGTGTTACCAGATACCCGGCCTTAAA
Source organism: Oncorhynchus gorbuscha (assembly GCF_021184085.1). Lineage (NCBI taxonomy): Eukaryota > Metazoa > Chordata > Actinopteri > Salmoniformes > Salmonidae > Oncorhynchus > Oncorhynchus gorbuscha. The sequence continues at coordinate 63,730,902 of NC_060196.1, forward strand.
CCCTAAGACCAAGCAACGTAGAGGCACAGCAGGGAGGTGTTTCAGTGATCTTCCGTTATGATTCACTTTGTCATTGACTTGTGGACGTTTCCAGGGATAATGCCTAGGCTTTAGCCTAGTGGGCTAAATCAGTATATATTTTTTTGTGGACAAGCTGAATTCAGTTTGGTAACATTTACATTCTCTCTAAATACCCCCGTTCCACTGAAATCTCTCTCGGTGCCCAGTATCTAATCACGGTTCAGTAGATGGAGTCATGTGACCATGTGACCATCATGGAAGTCTGGTGTTAGTCTGGTCAGCGGTCCAGACGTAGCTAGGTGTTTTTTGGGAACAGGAACTGATTTAGTGGAGCTCTCCTGAGACCCGTGTGGATAAAGGTGGAACGACATAATGAAAAAAGCTATTGAACTAGGCCCCACGACACACTGTGTAAGAGCACTCCATCAATCTGAACTCTTTCTTTCTCTTTCCCCCCCTCTCTCTCTGTCCGCTGTGACTTTCAGACCTCCTTTCACAACAGCCAGCGTGCAAGTCCTCAAAGTGAACAGAGAGAACAAGATAGAGACAGAAGGAAATAGTGAGAGTTACAGATTTGGAGGTCAAAGGGCATCTTTATAGTTCTCCTTTACTCATCTAATTCTATATTTATGAGAGGATTAATCTCTAATGGCATATTCAGCACACTCTCCTCTCCTCTCCTCTCCTCTCCTCTCCTCTCCTCTCCTCTCCTCTCCTCTCCTCTCCTCTCCTCTCCTCTCCTCTCCTCTCCTCTCCTCTCCTCTCCTCTCCTCTCCTCTCCTCTCCTCTCCTCCTCTCCCCACCGCTCCACTTCTCTCCTTCTCTCCACTCTTCTGCCTTCCCCTCTCCTCCAATCCTCTCCTTCTCTCTCCTCTCCCCTCCTATCCACTCTTCTCCTCCTCTCTCTCTCTTCCTCTTCCCAGGACTTATCAGATGCAGTCCCTGTTCCTCTCTCTGATGGCTGCCTGTTAATAGGAGCTCAAACTGCCCATTTAATTCAGAGGGACGTGTCAGATGCAGTCCCTTACATTTACATGTTAGTCAAATAGCAGATACTCTCAGAGAGACTGACCCTTCATCAGGACCGTGATAGACTGTATAACAGACTGACCCTTCATCAGGACCGTGATAGACTGTATAACAGACTGACCCTTCATCAGGACCGTGATAGACTGTATAACAGACTGACCCTTCATCAGGACCGTGATAGACTGTATAACAGACTGACCCTTCATCAGGACCATGATAGCCTGTATAACAGACTGACCCTTCAGCAGGACCATGATAGCCTGTATAACAGACTGACCCTTCATCAGGACCGTGATAGACTGTATAACAGACTGACCCTTCATCAGGACCGTGATAGACTGTATAACAGACTGACCCTTCATCAGGACCGTGATAGACTGTATAACAGACTGACCCTTCATCAGGACCATGATAGACTGTATAACAGACTGACCCTTCATCAGGACCATGATAGCCTGTATAACAGACTGACCCTTCATCAGGACTGTGATAGACTGTATAATAGACTGACCCTTCAGCAGGACCATGATAGACTGGTACATTGTTGCTACATAATGTCTGACATCTGACCCTCACATCTGACATCTGACCCTCACATCTGATATCTCACATCACATACACTGTTTTAAGTCATATAAAACTCTGTCTGGCTCAAACACACGTTTGTCTCAAGTCAAAGTTGGTTGATGGCATACAGTTTAGCAGGTTGCCGTGGCATTGCAGTATATCATGCTGAGGAGGATACCAGCTACTACAAATGCAGTAGCATTTCAAACAATGTAAAATGTCAAATAAAATATAGACAAGAACTCAAGAACGGTGTGACACATCTGATTTAACAAACCGTGGAGCGCTGTAGCAGTAATTACATGCTAACTAGATGTCTCTACGCCGGGGGAATTTACACCCGATAATAGATTTAGTACAAACAGCTATGTCAATAATGCAGTATAGACAGACGTATGCAGTGTGCATAAACAGTGTAACTTAAATCAAATGTAAAGCTGTAGACTATTAGGATGAGCTATGAATACACCGCTGGGAAACGGGACTCGACTAGTGGTTCGATGTCTCTACAGCATGGGACAGCGGGGTGTGTGTGTGTGTGTGTGTGTGTGTGTGTGTGTGTGTGTGTGTGTGTGTGTGTGTGTGTGTGTGTGTGTGTGTGTGTGTGTGTGTGTGTGTGTGTGTGTGTGTGTGTGTGTGTGTGTGTGTGTGTGTGTGTGTGTGTGTGTGTGCATGACCTGATAAATGGCTAGTGATGGCTGTTCAACAGTCTGATAGAAGCTGTTCAACAGTCTGATGGTGATAGAAGCTGTTCAACAGTCTGATGGTGATAGAAGCTGTTCAACAGTCTGATGGTGATAGAAGCTGTTCAACAGTCTGATGGTAATAGAAGCTGTTCAACAGTCTGATAGAAGCTGTTCAACAGTCTGATAGAAGCTGTTCAACAGTCTGATGGTGATAGAAGCTGTTCAACAGTCTGATGGTGATAGATGCTGTTCAACAGTCTGATGGTGATAGAAGCTGTTCAACAGTCTGATGGTGATAGAAGCTGTTCAACAGTCTGATGGTAATAGAAGCTGTTCAACAGTCTGATGGTGATAGAAGCTGTTCAACAGTCTGATGGTGATAGAAGCTGTTTAACAGTCTGATGGTGATAGAAGCTGTTCAACAGTCTGATAGAAGCTGTTCAACAGTCTGATGGTGATAGAAGCTGTTCAACAGTCTGATGGTAATAGAAGCTGTTCAACAGTCTGATAGAAGCTGTTCAATAGTCTGATGGTGATAGAAGCTGTTCAACAGTCTGATGGTGATAGAAGCTGTTCAACAGTCTGATGGTGATAGAAGCTGTTTAACAGTCTGATGGTCTTGTGATAGAAGCTGTTTAACAGTCTGATGGTGATAGAAGCTGTTCAACAGTCTGATGGTGATAGAAGCTGTTTAACAGTCTGATGGTCTGGTGATAGAAGCTGTTCAACAGTCTGATGGTGATAGAAGCTGTTCAACAGTCTGATGGTAATAGAAGCTGTTCAACAGTCTGATGGTGATAGAAGCTGTTCAACAGTCTGATAGAAGCTGTTCAACAGTCTGATGGTAATAGAAGCTGTTCAACAGTCTGATGGTAATAGAAGTTGTTCAACAGTCTGATAGAAGCTGTTCAACAGTCTGATGGTAATAGAAGCTGTTCAACAGTCTGATGGTCTGGTAATAGAAGCTGTTCAACAGTCTGATGGTAATAGAAGCTGTTTAACAGTCTGATGGTAATAGAAGCTGTTCAACAGTCTGATGGTAATAGAAGCTGTTCAACAGTCTGATGGTAATAGAAGCTGTTCAACAGTCTGATGGTGATAGAAGCTGTTTCACCTCTCTGAGATATGTGGGACGCTAGCACCTGGCCACAAACCAGGGAAAATACAGAGCGCCAAATTCAAATAAATTACTATAAAAATCTAACTTTCATTAAATCACACATGCAAGATAGCAAATTAAAGCTACACATGTTGTGAATCCAGCCAACGTGTCAGATTTCCAAAAATACTTTTCGGTGAACGCAAACAATGCTATTATCTGAGGATAGCACCTCCGTAAACAAAGAGAAAAACACGTAGAAATAAAAATAGAATTAATGCCTTACCTATGACGAGCTCCACTCCAATATGTCCCACAAATGGTCCTTTTGTTCGATTAATTCCGTCGATATATATCCAAAAGATCCATTTATTTGGCTCGTTTGATCCAGAAAAACACCGGTTCCGACTACAAAATATCTCAAAAGTAACCTGTAAACTTTGACAAAACATTTCAAACTACTTTTGTAATACAACTTTAGGTATTTTTTAACATAAATAATCGATAAAATTGAAGACGGGATGATCTGTGTTCAATACAGGAGGAAAACAAACTGTAGCTTTCTGGTCACGCACCTCTATCAAACAGTACACTACAAAGTGACCCTCGTTCAAGATGGCCGTACTTCTTCATTACACAAAGGAATAACCTCAACCAATTTCTGAAGACTGGTGACATCCAGTGGAAGCGATAGGAACTGGAACAAGGTCCCTGAGATATGGGGATTCCCAATGGAAACCCATTGAAGAGAGAGTGCCCTCTAAAAAAATTATATCTGAATGGTTTGTCCTCGGGGGTTTTGCCTGCTAAACACGTTCTGTTATACTCACAGACATGATTCAAACAGTTTTAGAGTCTTCAGAGTGTTTTCTATCCATATATACTAATGATATATCTTCTGGGGTTGAGTAGCAGGCAGTTGAATTTGGGCATGCATTGCATCCGGATGTGAAAATACTGCCCCCTGTCACCAAGAAGTTAACAGTCTTACACTCCTTCAAACACATACACATTATCTGTACTGTTTTTCAACCATCGTAAATCACATCTAATGTCATATGACAAGGTGTCACATTTCCACACCACTCCCATCCATCCATCCCTTCATCCATCCATCCATCCATCCCTCCATCCTTGCATCCTTTATAACCTCCATCCCTCCTCTCCTCCATCCATCCCTCCATCCCTTCATCCCTCCATCCCTCCATCCCTCCATCCCTCCTCTCCTCCATCCCTCCATCCCTCCATCCCTCCATCCCACCTCTCCTCCATCCATCCATCCCTCCTCTCCACCATCCATCCATCCATCCCTTCATCCATCCATCCATCCCTTCATCCATCCATCATCCCTCCATCCCTTCATCCATCCACCCATCCATGCTCCCTCTCCTCCATCTCTTCATCCATCCATCCATCCATCCATCCCTTCATCCAGCCATCCTTCCATCCCTCCATCCATCCATCCCTTCATCCTCCATCCCTTCATCCCTCCATCCCTCCATCCCCCCTCTCCTCCATCCCTTCATCCCTCCATCCCTCCATCCCCCTCTCCTCCATCCCTCCATCCCTTCATCCATCCATCCCTCCATCCCTTCATCCATCCTCTCCTCCATCCCTCCATCCTCACTCTCCTCCATCCCTCCATCCCCTGTCTCCTCCATCCCTCCATCCTCTCTCTCCTCCATCCCTCCATCCCCTCTCTCCTCCATCCCTCCATCCCCTGTCTCCTCCATCTCTCCATTCCTCCAATCAGATGAATAAATAAATAATGTGAAAAAGGATGAAAAGTAATTTCAGTAAAAGGCAGAGACGTACAGTAGGATGTTGATTGATTTTCTGTTGAGAATTAATCTACGCTTTCTCACCATACATTGTTCTACGGCTGGATGTGAGCCATATGTCCTTCAGCTGGATGTGAGCCATATGTTCTACTGCTGGATGTGAGCCATATGTTCTACAGCTGGATGTGAGCCATATGTTCTACAGCTGGATGTGAGCCATATGGCCTACTGCTGGATGTGAGCCATATGTCCTACTGCTGGATGTGAGCCATACGTCCTACGGCTGGATGTGAGCCATATGTCCTACTGCTGGATGAGAGCCATATGTCCACGGCTGGATGTGAGCCATATGTCCACGGCTGGATGTGAGCCATATGTCCTACAGCTGGATGTGAGCCATATGTCCTACAGCTGGATGTGAGCCATATGTCCTACTGCTGGATGTGAGCCATATGTCCTACTGCTGGATGTGAGCCATATGTCCTACTGCTGGATGTGAGCCATATGTCCACGGCTGGATGTGAGCCATATGTCCTACAGCTGGATGTGTGCCATATGTCCTACAGCTGGATGTGAGCCATATGTCCTACTGCTGGATGTGAGACATATGTCCTACAGCTGGATGTGAGCCATATGTCCTACTGCTGGATGTGAGCCATATGTCCTACTGCTGGATGTGAGCCATATGTCCACGGCTGGATGCGAGCCATATGTCCACGGCTGGATGTGAGCCATATGTCCTACAGCTGGATGTGAGCCATATGTCCTACTGCTGGATGTGAGCCATATGTCCTACTGCTGGATGTGAGCCATATGTCCTACAGCTGGATGTGAGCCATATGTCCACGGCTGGATGTGAGCCATATGTCCACGGCTGGATGTGAACCATATGTCCTACAGCTGGATGTGAGCCATATGTCCTACAGCTGGATGTGAGCCATATGTCCTACTGCTGGATGTGAGCCATATGTCCTACAGCTGGATGTGAGCCATATGTCCTACTGCTGGATGTGAGCCATATGTCCTACTGCTGGATGTGAGCCATATGTCCTACTAGTGGATGTGAGCCATATGTTCTACTGCTGGATGTGAGCCATATGTCCTACAGCTGGATGTGAGCCATATGTCCTACTGCTGGATGTGAGCCATATGTCCTACTGCTGGATGTGAGCCATATGTTCTATGGCTGGATCTGAGCCATATGTCCTACTGCTGGATGTGAGCCATATGTCCTACAGCTGGATGTGAGCCATATGTTCTATGGCTGGATGTGAGCCATATGTTCTACGGCTGGATGTGAGCCATATGTTCTATGGCTGGATGTGAGCCATATTTTCTATGGCTGGATGTGAGCCATATGTCCTACTGATGGATGTGAGCCATATGTCCTACAGCTGGATGTGAGCCATATGTTCTATGGCTGGATGTGAGCCATATGTCCTACTGCTGGATGTGAGCCATATGTTCTACGGCTGGATGTGAGCCATATGTTCTATGGCTGGATGTGAGCCATATGTTCTATGGCTGGATGTGAGCCATAGGTTCTATGGCTGAATGTGAACCGTATGTCCTACGGCTGGATGTGAGCCATATGTCCTACAGCTGGATGTGAGCCATATGTCCTACAGCTGGATGTGAGCCATATGTTTAAGCCCAGCAGTTAGGTAGGGAATGCCTGATGAGGTAAAGTAGATCACTGAGAGTTTAATCTTTGAACTATGAGTTACACCGTATATCTGTCTCTTTGTAATCATGTCTGGTCAATGACTGGGTCTGTCAATCAGGTTGTCAGCTTTGCTTAGTGCTGAGTGTATTCATGCATGTGACAAAGGTCAATAGTTGAGTACTGTTTCAAGTCAAGAGAAACCAGATCATATCCATTCGATAACTTATATTATCTAGGGGGAAGTGAAATTATTATTACTTTTTTTTAAATCACAGTGTTTCCACAATATCATCTTTATAAAAAGAGCTATGATAATATAATAATAATAATAATAATAATAATGTCAAACAAGTAGGCAACGTTGACATTCCATCATCTGTGACACTGTGTTCAGGGTGAGGGAATGGGTCACTGTGTTCAGGGTGAGGGAATGGGTCACTGTGTTCAGGGTGAGGGAATGGGTCACTGTGTTCAGGGTGAGGGAATGGGTCACTGTGTTCAGGGTGAGGGAATGGGTCACTGTGTTCAGGGTGAGGGAATGGGTCACTGTGTTCAGGGTGAGGGAATGGGTCACTGTGTTCAGGGTGAGGGAATGGGTCACTGTGTTCAGGGTGAGGGAATGGGTCACTGTGTTCAGGGTGAGGGAATGGGTCACTGTGTTCAGGGTGAGGGAATGGGTCAATGTGTTCAGGGTGAGGGAATGGGTCACTGTGTTCAGGGTGAGGAATGGGTCACTGTGTTCAGGGTGAGGGAATGGGTCACTGTGTTCAGGGTGAGGGAATGGGTCACTGTGTTCAGGGTGAGGGAATGGGTCACTGTGTTCAGGGTGAGGGAATGGGTCACTGTGTTCAGGGTGAGGGACCCATTCCCTGATTCCCTGAACACAGTGACTGGTACTCTGTGTAAATTATCAAGTTATCGTTACTCATCTCTGTCTCTCTTTCTCTCTTTCTCTCTCTCTGTCTGTCTGTCTGTCTCTTTCACTCAGAAACGTCTGTTTTGTTTCCGGCTTCTTGCAACAGTAAGCCAGGCTCAATTTAAAAGTAGAGGCTTTTTTGTCTTCCTAAAAATACCAGCTAATTCAAACCCTGGGCATTGGAATGTCTGCATAAATCTTTACAGGGTTATACTTACACACCCACACACACACACCCACACCCACACCCCCCCACACACACACACACACACACACACACACACACACACACACACACACACACACACACACACACACACACACACACACACACACACACACACACACACACACACACACACACACACACACACACACACACACACACACACACACACACACACACACACACACACACACACACACACACACACACACACACACACACACACACACACACACACACACACACACACACACACACACACACACACACACACACATATATACATACACACCAAGCTCTGAAGGGCAATCTGTACCAGTTAGATATCTCAGTCAGACTCAGTACACCACCACTTTTTGTAGTTATGAAAAACCTTACACAGCTTTAGCCCACGGCGTGGAAACTGGTGCTGCATGTAAAGTAGGCCTGGTATTAAAACTAAATACTTGGTTTTAATATTTATTTGATTTCCACTTCTGTTCTTCCTTACCTTTTTTTTCTCATATTTCATTTCAGTATTTTTAATGACTGGTGGGTGGTGGATTCCCATAATGCAATATTTTTGGAGGAGGAGGTTGATGGGTTGCTACGCCAGTCAGAGAAATCTAATTTACAGGATGTGTGTTTGTGTGTGTGTGTGTGTGTGTGTGTGTGTGTGTGTGTGTGTGTGTGTGTGTGTGTGTGTGTGTGTGTGTGTGTGTGTGTGTGTGTGTGTGTGTGTGTGTGTGTGTGTGTGTGTGTGTGTGTGTGTGTGTGTTTGTTTGTGTGTTTCTGTGTCCTGTAAAGAGAGTGTTTATTCACTGTGAATGTCATTGAATTATTTTGCAGTAGAGTACTTAATCA
>NC_060196.1:63747235-63791565 GCF_021184085.1 Oncorhynchus gorbuscha
TTGTATTCCTGTTCCTAATAGGATCTTACTCCCCTTCCTATTGTATTCCTGTTCCTAATAGGATCTTACTCCCCTTCCTATTGTATTCCTGTTCCTAATAGGATCTTACTCCCCTTCCTATTGTATTCCTAATAGGATCTTACTCCCCTTCCTATTGTATTCCTGTTCCTAATAGGATCTTACTCCCCCCTATGATCTTATTCCTGTTCCTAATTCCTATTGTATTCCTGTTCCTAATAGGATCTTACTCCCCTTCCTATTGTATTCCTAATAGGATCTTACTCCCCTTCCTATTGTATTCCTGTTCCTAATAGGATCTTACTCCCCTTCCTATTGTATTCCTGTTCCTAATAGGATCTTACTCCCCTTCCTATTGTATTCCTAATAGGATCTTACTCCCCTTCCTATTGTATTCCTGTTCCTAATAGGATCTTACTCCCCTTCCTATTGTGTTCCTAATAGGATCTTACTCCCCTTCCTATTGTATTCCTGTTCCTAATAGGATCTTACTCCCCTTCCTATTTGTGTTCCTAATAGGATCTTACTCCCCTTCCTATTGTATTCCTGTTCCTAATAGGATCTTACTCCCCTTCCTATTGTATTCCTGTTCCTAATAGGATCTTACTCCCCTTCCTATTGTGTTCCTAATAGGATCTTACTCCCCTTCCTATTGTGTTCCTGTTCCTAATAGGATCTTACTCCCCTTCCTATTGTGTTCCTAATAGGATCTTACTCCCCTTCCTATTGTGTTCCTGTTCCTAATAGGATCTTACTCCCCTTCCTATTGTGTTCCTAATAGGATCTTACTCCCCTTCCTATTGTATTCCTGTTCCTAATAGGATCTTACTCCCCTTCCTATTGTGTTCCCCTTAATAGGATCTTACTCCCCTTCCTATTGTGTTCCTGTTCCTAATAGGATCTTACTCCCCTTCCTATTGTGTTCCTCCTGTTCCTAATAGGATCTTACTCCCCTTCCTATTGTGTTCCTGTTCCTAATAGGATCTTACTCCCCTTCCTATTGTGTTCCTGTTCCTAATAGGATCTTACTCCCCTTCCTATTGTGTTCCTGTTCCTAATAGGATCTTACTCCCCTTCCTATTGTGTTCCTGTTCCTAATAGGATCTTACTCCCCTTCCTATTGTGTTCCTGTTCCTAATAGGATCTTACTCCCCTTCCTATTGTATTCCTAATAGGATCTTACTCCCCTTCCTATTGTGTTCCTAATAGGATCTTACTCCCCTTCCTATTGTGTTCCTAATAGGATCTTACTCCCCTTCCTATAGGATCTTACTCCCCTTCCTATTGTATTCCTGTTCCTAATAGGATCTTACTCCCCTTCCTATTGTGTTCCTAATAGGATCTTACTCCCCTTCCTATTGTGTTCCTAATAGGATCTTACTCCCCTTCCTATTGTGTTCCTAATAGGATCTTACTCCCCTTCCTATTGTGTTCCTAATAGGATCTTAGGATCTTACTCCCCTTCCTATTGTGTTCCTAATAGGATCTTACTCCCCTTCCTATTGTATTCCTAATAGGATCTTACTCCCCTTCCTATTGTATTATTCCTAATAGGATCTTACTCCCCTTCCTATTGTGTTCCTAATAGGATCTTACTCCCCTTCCTATTGTATTCCTAATAGGATCTTACTCCCCTTCCTATTGTGTTCCTAATAGGATCTTACTCCCCTTCCTATTGTGTTCCTAATAGGATCTTACTCCCCTTCCTATTGTGTTCCTAATAGGATCTTACTCCCCTTCCTATTGTATTCCTAATAGGATCTTACTCCCCTTCCTATTTGTGTTCCTAATAGGATCTTACTCCCCTTCCTATTGTGTTCCTAATAGGATCTTACTCCCCTTCCTATTGTGTTCCTAATAGGATCTTACTCCCCTTCCTATTGTATTCCTAATAGGATCTTACTCCCCTTCCTATTGTGTTCCTAATAGGATCTTACTCCCCTTCCTATTGTGTTCCTAATAGGATCTTACTCCCCTTCCTATTGTGTTCCTAATAGGATCTTACTCCCCTTCCTATTGTGTTCCTAATAGGATCTTACTCCCCTTCCTATTGTATTCCTAATAGGATCTTACTCCCCTTCCTATTGTGTTCCTAATAGGATCTTACTCCCCTTCCTATTGTGTTCCTAATAGGATCTTACTCCCCTTCCTATTGTATTCCTAATAGGATCTTACTCCCCTTCCTATTGTATTCCTAATAGGATCTTACTCCCCTTCCTATTGTGTTCCTAATAGGATCTTACTCCCCTTCCTATTGTATTCCTAATAGGATCTTACTCCCCTTCCTATTGTGTTCCTAATAGGATCTTACTCCCCTTCCTATTGTATTCCTAATAGGATCTTACTCCCCCCTTCCTATTGTCCCCTTCCTGTTCCTAATAGGATCTTACTCCCCTTCCTATTGTGTTCCTAATAGGATCTTACTCCCCTTCCTATTGTGTTCCTAATAGGATCTTACTCCCCTTCCTATTGTATTCCTAATAGGATCTTACCCCTTCCTATTGTATTCCTAATAGGATCTTACTCCCCCTTCCTATTGTGTTCCTAATAGGATCTTACTCCCCTTCCTATTGTGTTCCTAATAGGATCTTACTCCCCTTCCTCCCCTTCCTATTGTGTTCCTAATAGGATCTTACTCCCCTTCCTATTGTATTCCTAATAGGATCTTACTCCCCTTCCTATTGTGTTCCTAATAGGATCTTACTCCCCCTTCCTATTGTGTTCCTAATAGGATCTTACTCCCCTTCCTATTGTGTTCCTAATAGGATCTTACTCCCCTTCCTATTGTGTTCCTAATAGGATCTTACTCCCCTTCCTATTGTGTTCCTAATAGGATCTTACTCCCCTTCCTATTGTGTTCCTAATAGGATCTTACTCCCCTTCCTATTGTGTTCCTAATAGGATCTTACTCCCCTTCCTATTGTGTTCCTAATAGGATCTTACTCCCCTTCCTATTGTGTTCCTAATAGGATCTTACTCCCCTTCCTATTGTATTCCTAATAGGATCTTACTCCCCTTCCTATTGTGTAGGATCTTTCCCCTTAATAGGATCTTACTCCCCTTCCTATTGTAGGATCTTACTCCCCCTTCCTGTTCCTAATAGGATCTTACTCCCCTTCCTATTGTGTTCCTAATAGGATCTTACTCCCCTTCCTATTGTATTCCTAATAGGATCTTCCTATTTACTAATAGGATCTTACCCCTTCCTATTGTGTTCCTAATAGGATCTTACTCCCCTTCCTATTGTGTTCCTAATAGGATCTTACTCCCCTTCCTATTGTATTCCTAATAGGATCTTACTCCCCTTCCTATTGTGTTCCTGTTCCTAATAGGATCTTACTCCCCTTCCTATTGTGTTCCTAATAGGATCTTACTCCCCTTCCTATTGTGTTCCTAATAGGATCTTACTCCCCTTCCTATTGTGTTCCTAATAGGATCTTACTCCCCTTCCTATTGTGTTCCTAATAGGATCTTACTCCCCTTCCTATTGTGTTCCTAATAGGATCTTACTCCCCTTCCTATTAATAGGATCTTACTCCTTCCTATTGTGTTCCTAATAGGATCTTACTCCCCTTCCTATTGTGTTCCTAATAGGATCTTACTCCCCTTCCTATTGTGTTCCTGTTCCTAATAGGATCTTACTCCCCTTCCTATTGTGTTCCTAATAGGATCTTACTCCCCTTCCTATTGTGTTCCTGTTCCTAATAGGATCTTACTCCCCTTCCTATTGTGTTCCTAATAGGATCTTACTCCCCTTCCTATTGTGTTCCTAATAGGATCTTACTCCCCTTCCTATTGTGTTCCTAATAGGATCTTACTCCCCTTCCTATTGTGTTCCTGTTCCTAATAGGATCTTACTCCCCTTCCTATTGTGTTCCTAATAGGATCTTACTCCCCTTCCTATTGTATTCCTAATAGGATCTTACTCCCTATTGTGTTCCTAATAGGATCTTACTCCCCTTCCTATTGTGTTCCTAATAGGATCTTACTCCCCTTCCTATTGTGTTCCTAATAGGATCTTACTCCCCTTCCTATTGTATTCCTGTTCCTAATAGGATCTTACTCCCCTTCCTATTGTGTTCCTGTTCCTAATAGGATCTTACTCCCCTTCCTATTGTGTTCCTAATAGGATCTTACTCCCCTTCCTATTGTGTTCCTAATAGGATCTTACTCCCCTTCCTATTGTGTTCCTAATAGGATCTTACTCCCCTTCCTATTGTGTTCCTAATAGGATCTTACTCCCCTTCCTATTGTGTTCCTAATAGGATCTTACTCCCCTTCCTTCCTATTGTGTTCCTAATAGGATCTTACTCCCCTTCCTATTGTGTTCCTAATAGGATCTTATTCCCCTTCCTATTGTGTTCCTAATAGGATCTTACTCCCCTTCCTATTGTGTTCCTGTTCCTAATAGGATCTTACTCCCCTTCCTATTGTGTTCCTAATACATTATTCCTGTTCTAATAGGATCTTACTCCCCTTCCTATTGTGTTCCTAATAGGATCTTACTCCCCTTCCTATTGTGTTCCTAATAGGATCTTACTCCCCTTCCTATTGTGTTCCTAATAGGATCTTACTCCCCTTCCTATTGTGTTCCTAATAGGATCTTACTCCCCTTCCTATTGTGTTCCTAATAGGATCTTACTCCCCTTCCTATTGTGTTCCTAATAGGATCTTACTCCCCTTCCTATTGTGTTCCTGTTCCTAATAGGATCTTACTCCCCTTCCTATTGTGTTCCTAATAGGATCTTACTCCCCTTCCTATTGTGTTCCTAATAGGATCTTACTCCCCTTCCTATTGTGTTCCTAATAGGATCTTACTCCCCTTCCTATTGTGTTCCTAATAGGATCTTACTCCCCTTCCTATTGTGTTCCTAATAGGATCTTACTCCCCTTCCTATTGTGTTCCTGTTCCTAATAGGATCTTACTCCCCTTCCTATTGTGTTCCTGTTCCTAATAGGATCTTACTCCCCTTCCTATTGTGTTCCTAGGATCTTACTATTGTGTTCCTAATGACTGCACATTACTCCCCCTTCCTATAGGATCTTACTCCCCTTCCTATTGTATTCCTGTTCCTAATAGGATCTTACTCCCCTTCCTATTGGTTCCTGTTCCTGACTGTACATTATCCCTTCTATTGTGTTCTACTGTTACTACTGGATCATTATCCTTCCTGTGTTCTCTACAGTACTGACTGTCTCTACGGTACTGACTTATCCTCTGGTCTCTACAGTACTGACTGTACATTATCTCTATTGTATTCCTGACTGTACATTATCTTCTGGTCTAAACAGGGAACCTGACTGTACATTATCCTCTGGTCTCTACAGTACTGACTGTACATTATCCTCTGGTCTCTACAGTACTGACTGTACATTATCCTCTGATCTCTACAGTACTGACTGTACATTATCCTCTGGTCTCTACAGTACTGACTGTACATTATCCTCTGGTATCTACAGTACTGACTGTACATTATCCTCTGGTCTCTACAGTACTGACTGTACATTATCCTCTAGTCTCTACAGTACTGACAGTACATTATCCTCTGGTCTCTACATTACTGACTGTACATTACTGACTGTACATTATCCTCTGGTCTCTACAGTACTGACTGTACATTATCCTCTGGTCTCTACAGTACTGACTGTACATTATCCTCTGGTCTCTACAGTACTGACTGTACATTATCCTCTGGTCTCTACAGTACTGACTGTACTGACTGTACATTATCCTCTGGTCTCTACTGAGTACTGACTGTACTGACATTATCCTCTGGTCTCTACAGTACTGACTGTACATTATCCTCTGGTCTCTACAGTACTGACTGTACATTATCCTCTGGTCTCTACAGTACTGACTGTACATTATCCTCTGGTCTCTACAGTACTGACTGTACATTATCCTCTGGTCTCTACAGTACTGACTGTACATTATCCTCTGGTCTCTACAGTACTGACTGTACATTATCCTCTAGTCTCTACAGTACTGACTGTACATTATCCTCTGGTCTCTACATTACTACAGTACAGTACATTATCCTCTGGTCTCTACAGTACTGACTGTACATTATCCTCTGGTCTCTACAGTACTGACTGTACATTATCCTCTGGTCTCTACAGTACTGACTGTACATTATCCTCTGGTCTCTACAGTACTGACTGTACATTATCCTCTGGTCTCTACAGTACTGACTGTACATTATCCTCTGGTCTCTACAGTACTGACTGCACATTATCCTCTGGTCTCTACAGTACTGACTGTACATTATCTTCTGGTCTCTACAGTACTGGCTGGACATTATCCTCTGGTCTCTACAGTACTGACTGTACATTATCCTCTGGTCTCTACAGTACTGACTGTACATTATGCTTTGGTCTCTACAGTCCTGCCTGTACATTATCCTCTGGTCTCTACAGTACTGACTGTACATTATCCTCTGATCTCCACAGTGAAGAAGATGACAGAGCTGAAGTCCAGAGGAGTCAAGATGATGCCCAGTAAAGACAATCATCACAAGATATCAGTGTGTAAGTAGATATCAGTGTGTAAGTAGATATCAGTGTGTAAGTAGATATCAGTGTGTAAGTAGTGCTCCTAGTTGGTATACACTTGTTGGAGTACAGCATTCAACTTATCTTCTGAAACAGTTGTTCTGCAAAGTCACAGGTTCCTGTCTTCTCCAAGGGAGGGATACAGGGTAAAGGAGTGCAGAAACAGAGGGAGGGATACAGGGTAATGGAGTGTAGAAACAGAGGGAGGGATACAGGGTAATGGAGTGTAGAAACAGAGGGAGGGATACAGGGTAATGGAGTGTAGAAACAGAGGGAGGGATACAGGATAAAGGGGTAGAAACATGGAGGGATACAGGATAAAGGAAACAGAGGGAGGGAGGGATAGAGGGAGGGTAATGGAGTGTAGAAACAGAGGGAGGGATACAGGAGGTAGAAACAGAGGGAGGGATGGATGGTGTAGAAACAGAGGGAGGGATACAGGGTAATGGAGTGTAGAAACAGAGGGAGGGATACAGGGTAATGGATACAGTGTAGAAACAGAGGGGGAGGGATACAGGATAATGGAGTGTAGAAACAGAGGGAGGGATACAGGGTAATGGAGTGTAGAAACAGAGGGAGGATACAGGGTAATGGAGTGTAGAAACAGAAACAGAGGGAGGGATACATGATAAAGGAGTGTAGAAACAGAGGGAGGGATACAGGGTAAAGGAGTGTAGAAACAGAGGGAGGGATACAGGATAAAGAGTGTAGAAACAGAGGGAGGGATACAGGGTAATGGAGTGTAGAAACAGAGGGAGGGATACAGGGTTCCATTAGAAACAGAGGGAGGGTTCCATTCCATTCTAGAGAATAGGGTTCCATTCTCACTACATAGAGAATAGGGTTCCATTCCATTCTCACTGGAGAATGTCCATTCTCAAACATAGGGTTCCATTCCATTCTCACTACATAGGAATAGGGTTCCATTCCATTCTACAGTTCCATTCCATTCTCACTACATAGAGAATAGGGTTCCATTCCAAACAGAGGGAGGGATTACATTCTCAATGTAGAGAATAGGGTTCCATTCCAACTATGTAGAGAATAGGGATTCCAGTCTCACTATGTAGAGAATAGGTTTTCCATTCTCAGTGTAGAGAATAGGGTTCCATTCCATTCTCACTACATAGAGAATAGGGTTCCATTCCATTCTCCATTCTCACTATAGAGAATAGGGTTCCATTCCATTCTCACTACATAGAGAATAGGGTTCCATTCCATTCTCACTACATAGAGAATAGGGTTCCATTCTGACTACATAGAGAATAGGGTTCCATTCCATTCTCACTACATAGAGAATAGGGTTCCATTCCATTCTCACTACATAGAGAATAGGGTTCCATTCCATTCTCACTACATAGAGAATAGGGTTCCATTCCATTCTCACTATGTAGAGAATAGGGTTCCATTCCATTCTCACTATGTAGAGAATAGGGTTCCATTCCATTCTTACTATGTATAGAATAGGGTTCCATTCCAGTCTCACTATGTAGAGAATAGGGTTCCATTCCATTCTCACTACATAGAGAATAGGGTTCCATTCCATTCTCACTATGTAAAGAATAGGGTTCCATTCCATTCTCACTACATAGAGAATAGGGTTCCATTCCATTCTCACTATGTAGAGAATAGGGTTCCATTCCATTCTCACTATGTAGAGAATAGGGTTCCATTCCATTCTCACTATGTAGAGAATAGGGTTCCATTCCATTCTTACTATGTATAGAATAGGGTTCCATTCCAGTCTCACTATGTAGAGAATATGGTTCCATTCCATTCTCACTACATAGAGAATAGGGTTCCATTCCATTCTCACTATGTAAAGAATAGGGTTCCATTCCATTCTCACTACATAGAGAATAGGGTTCCATTCCAATCTCTCCATGTAGAGAATAGGGTTCCATTCCATTCTCACTACATAGAGAATAGGGTTCCATTCCATTCTCACTATGTATAGAATAGGGTTCCATTCCATTCTCACTACATAGAGAATAGGGTTCCATTCCATTCTCACCATGTAGAGAATAGGGTTCCATTCCATTCTCACTACATAGAGAATAGGGTTCCATTCCATTCTCACTATGTAGAGAATAGGGTTCCATTCCATTCTAACGACGTAGAGAATAGGGTTCCATTCCATTCTAACGACGTAGAGAATAGGGTTCCATTCCATTCTCACTATGTAGAGAATAGGGTTCCATTCCATTCACACTACATAGAGAATAGGTTCCATTCCATTCTCACTATGTAGAGAATAGGGTTCCATTCCATTCTCACTATGTAGAGAATAGGGTTCCATTCCATTCTAACGACGTAGAGAATAGGGTTCCATTCCATTCTCACTATGTATAGAATAGGGTTCCATTCCATTCTAACGACGTAGAGAATAGGGTTCCATTCCATTCTCACTATGTAGAGAATAGGGTTCCATTCCATTCTAACGACGTAGAGAAGAGGGTTCCATTCCATTCTCACTATGTAGAGAATAGGGTTCCATTCCATTCTCACTACATAGAGAATAGGGTTCCATTCCATTCTCACTACATAGAGAATAGGGTTCCATTCCATTCTCACTACATATAGAATAGGGTTCCATTCCATTCTCACTACATAGAGAATAGGGTTCCATTCTCTCCTCTACCTCCATCACCTCATACCCATCTCCTCTACCTCCATCACCTCATACCCATCTCCTCTACCTCCATCACCTCATACCCATCTCCTCTACCTCCATCACCACATACCCATCTCCTCTTGTCCACTACCCCCATCACCATTATACCCATCTCCTCTACCTCCATCACCTCATACCCATCTCCTCTACCTCCATCACCACATACCCATCTCCTCTTGTCCACTACCCCCATCACCACATACCCATCTCCTCTACCTCCATCACCTCATACCCATCTCCTCTACCTCCATCACATCATACCCATCTCCTCTACCTCCATCACCTCATACCCATCCCCTCTTGTCCACTACCCCCATCACCACATACCTATCTCCTCCACCTCCATCACCACATACCCATCTCATCTAGTCCTCTACCTCCATCACCACATACCCATCCCCTCTTCTCCACTACCCCCATCACCACATACCTATCTCCTCCACCTCCATCACCACATACCCATCTCCTCTAGTCCTCTACCTCCATCACCACATACCCATCTCCTCTACCTCCATCACATCATACCCATCTCCTCTACCTCCATCACCACATACCCATCTCCTATTGTCCACTACCCCCATCACCACATACCTATCTCATCCACCTCCATCACCTCATACCCATCTCCTCTAGTCCTCTACCTCCATCACCACATACCTATCTCCTCTCCCTCCATCACCTCATTCCATATCCTCTACCTCCATCACTTCATACCCATCTCCTCTACCTCCATCACCACATACCTATCTCCTCCACCTCCATCACCTCTTACCCATCTCCTCTACCTCCATTACCACATACCCATCTCCTCTAACTCCATCACCTCATACCCATCTCCTCTAGTCCTCTACCTCCATCACCACATACCCATCTCCTCTAGTCCTCTAACTCCATCACCACATACCCATCTCCTCTAACTCCATCACCTCATACCCATCTCCTCTAGTCCTCTACCTCCATCACCACATACCCATCTCCTCTAGTCCTCTAACTCCATCACCACATACCTATCTCCTCCACCGCCATCACCACATACCGATCTCCTCTACCTCCATCACCACATACCCATCTCCTCTAGTCCTCTACCTCCATCACCACATACCTATCTCCTCCACCTCCATCACCACTACCCATCTCCTCTCCTCTCCCTCCATCACCTCATACCCATTTCCTCTACCTCCATCACCACATACCTATCTCCTCCACCTCCATCACCACATACCCATCTCCTCTAGTCCTCTACCTCCATCACCACATACCTATATCCTCCACCTCCATCACCACTACCCATCTCCTCTCCCTCCATCACCTCATACCCATTTCCTCTACCTCCATCACCACATACCTATCTCCTCTACCTACATCACCACATACCCATCTCCTCTAGTCCTCTACCTCCATCACCACATACCTATCTCCTCCACCTCCATCACCACTACCCATCTCCTCTCCCTCCATCACCTCATACCTATCTCCTCTACCTCCATCACCACATACCTATCTCCTCCACCTCCATCACCACATACCCATCTCCTCTAGTCCTCTACCTCCATCACCACATACCTATCTCCTCCACCTCCATCACCACATACCCATCTCCTCTAACTCCATCACCTCATACCCATCTCCTCTAGTCCTCTACCTCCATCACCACATACCTATCTCCTCCACCTCCATCACCACATACCCATCTCCTCTAACTCCATCACCTCATACCCATCTCCTCTAGTCCTCTACCTCCATCACCACATACCTATCTCCTCCACCTCCATCACCTCATACCCATCTCCTCTCCCTCCATCACCACATACCCATCTCCACTACCTCCATCACCTCATTCCATCTCCTCTACCTCCATCACTTCATACCCATCTCCTCTACCTCCATCACCACATACCTATCTCCTCCACCTCCATCACCTCTTACCCATCTCCTCTACCTCCATTACCACATACCCATCTCCTCTACCTCCATCACCACATACCCATCTCCTCTAGTCCTCTACCTCCATCACCACATACCTATCTCCTCCACCTCCATCACCACCATACCCATCTCCTCTACCTCCATCACCACATACCCATCTCCTCTACCTCCATCACCTCATACCCATCTCCTCTAATCCTCTACCTCCATCACCACATACCTATCTCCTCCACCTCCATCACCACTACCCATCTCCTCTCCCTCCATCACCTCATACCCATTTCCTCTACCTCCATCACCACATACCCATCTCCTCTACCTACATCACCTCATACCCATCTCCTCTACCTCCATCACCACATACCTATCTCCTCCACCTCCATGACCACATACCCATCTCCTCTAGTCCTCTACCTCCATCACCACATACCTATCTCCTCCACCTCCATCACCACATACCCATCTCCTCTACCTCCATCACCACATACCCATCTCCTCTACCTCCATTACCACATACCCATCTCCTCTAACTCCATCACCTCATACCCATCTCCTCTAGTCCTCTACCTCCATCATCACATACCCATCTCCTCTACCTCCATCACCACCGACCCATCTCCTCTAGTCCTCTTCCTCCATCACCACATACATATCTCCTCCACCTCCATCACCACATACCAATCTCCTCTACCTCCATCACCTCATTCCCATCTCCTCTAGTCCTTTACCTCCATCATCACATACCCATCTCCTCTACCTCCATCACCTCATACCCATCTCCTCTACCTCCATCACCTCATTCCCATCTCCTCTCGTCCTCTACCTCCATCACCTCATACCCATCTCCTTTACCTCCATCACCACATATCCATCTCATCTAGTCCTCTACCTCCATCACCACATACCCATCTCCTCTTGTCCACTACCCCCATCACCACATACCTATCTCCTCCACCTCCATCACCTCATACCCATCTCCTCTAGTCCTCTACCTCCATCACCACATACCTATCTCCTCCACCTCCATCAGCACATACCCATCTCCTCTAGTCCTCTACCTCAATCACCACATACCCATCTCCTCCACCTCCATCACCACTACCCATCTCCTCTCCCTCCATCACCACATACCCATCTCCTCTACCTCCATCACCTCATACCATCCCCTCTACCTCTATCACCTCATACCCATTTCCTCTAGTCCTCTACCTCCATCACCACATACCTATTTCCTCCACCTCCATGAACTCATACCCATCTCCTCTACCTCCATCACCACATACCCATCTCCTCTACCTACATCACCTCATACCCATCTCCTCTACCTCCATCACCACATACCTATCTCCTCCACCTCCATCACCACATACCCATCTCCTCTAGTCCTCTACCTCCATTACCACATACCTATCTCCTCCACCTCCATCACGACATACCCATCTCCTCTACCTCCATCACCACATACCCATCTCCTCTACCTCCATCACCACATACCTATCTCCTCCACCTCCATCAGCACATACCCATCTCCTCTAGTCCTCTACCTCAATCACCACATACCCATCTCCTCCACCTCCATCACCACTACCCATCTCCTCTCCCTCCATCACCACATACCCATCTCCTCTACCTCCATCACCTCATACCATCCCCTCTACCTCTATCACCTCATACCCATTTCCTCTAGTCCTCTACCTCCATCAATACATACCCATCTCCTCTACCTCCATCACCTCATACCCATCTCCTCTACCTCCATTACCACATACCCCTCTCCTCTAACTCCATTACCTCATACCCATCTCCTCTAGTCCTCCACCTCCATCACCTCATACCCATCTCCTCTCCCTCCATCACCACATACTCATCTCCTCTAGCCCTCTACCTCCATCACCACGTACCTATCTCCTCCACCTCCATCACCTCATACCCATCTCCTCTCCCTCCATCACCACATACTCATCTCCTCTAGCCCTCTACCTCCATCACCACGTACCTATCTCCTCCACCTCCATCACCTCATACCCATCTCCTCTACCTCCATCACCTCATACCATCCCCTCTACCTCTATCACCTCATACCCATTTCCTCTAGTCCTCTACCTCCATCACCACATACCTATTTCCTCCACCTCCATGAACTCATACCCATCTCCTCTCCCTCCATCACCACATACCCATCTCCTCTAGCCCTCTACCTCCATCACCACGTATCTCCTATCTCCTCCACCTCCATCACCTCATACCCATCTCCTCTACCTCCATCACCTCATACCATCCCTCTACCTCTATCACCTCATACCCATTTCCTCTAGTCCTCTACCTCCATCACCACATACCTATTTCCTCCACCTCCATGAACTCATACCCATCTCCTCTACCTCCATCACCACATACCCATCTCCTCTACCTACATCACCTCATACCCATCTCCTCTACCTCCATCACCACATACCTATCTCCTCCACCTCCATCACCACATACCCATCTCCTCTAGTCCTCTACCTCCATCACCACATACCTATCTCCTCCACCTCCATCACGACATACCCATCTCCTCTACCTCCATCACCACATACCCATCTCCTCTACCTCCATCAACACATACCCATCTCCTCTACCTCCATCACCTCATACCCATCTCCTCTACCTCCATTACCACATACCCCTCTCCTCTAACTCCATTACCTCATACCCATCTATCTAGTCCTCCACCTCCATCACCACATACCCATCTCCTCTCCCTCCATCACCACATACTCATCTCCTCTAGCCCTCTACCTCCATCACCACGTACCTATCTCCTCCACCTCCATCACCTCATACCCATCTCCTCTACCTCCATCACTTCATACCCATCTCCTCTGCCTCCATCACCACATACCTATCTCCTCCACCTCCAACACCACATACCCATCTCCTCTACCTCCATCACCAACGACCCATCTCCTTTAGTCCTCTTCCTCCATCACCACATACATATCTCCTCCACCTCCATCACCACATACCAATCTCCTCTACCTCCATCACCTCATTCCCATCTCCTCTAGTCCTCTACTTCCATCATCACATACCCATCTCCTCTACCTCCATCACCTCATACCCATCTCCTCTACCTCCATCACCTCATACCTATCTCCTCCACCTCCAACACCTAATACCCATCTCCTCTACCTCCATCACCAACGACAAATCTCCTTTAGTCCTCTTCCTCCATCACCACATACATATCTCCTCCACCTCCATCACCACATACCAATCTCCTCTACCTCCATCACCTCATTCCCATCTCCTCTAGTCCTCTACCTCCATCATCACATACCCATCTCCTCTACCTCCATCACCTCATACCCATCTCCTCTACCTCCATCACCTCATTCCCATCTCCTCTAGTCCTATACCTCCATCACCACATACCCATTCCTCTACCTCCATCACTCAAACCCATCTCCTCCACCTCCATCACCTCATACCCATCTCCTCTACCTCCATCACCTCATACCCATCTCCTCTACCTCCATCACCACATACCCATCTCATCTAGTCCTCTACCTCCATCACCACATACCCATCTCCTCTTGTCCACTACCCCCATCACCACATACCTATCTCCTCCACCTCCATCACCTCATACCCATCTCCTCTAGTCCTCTACCTCCATCACCACATACCCATCTCCTCTTGTCCACTACCCCATCACCCATACCTATCTCCTCCACCTCCATCACCTCATACCCATCTCCTCTAGTCCACTACCCCATCACCACATACCTATCTCCTCCACCTCCATCACCTCATACCCATCTCCTCTAGTCCACTACCCCCATCACCACATACCTATCTCCTCCACCTCCATCACCCTCATACCCATCTCCTCTAGTCCTCTACCTCCATCACCACATACCTATCTCCTCCACCTCCATCACCTCATACCCATCTCCTCTACCTCCATCACTTCATACCCATCTCCTCTGCCTCCATCACCACATACCCATCTCCTCTACCTCCATCAACACATACCCATCTCCTCTACCTCCATCACCACATACCCATCTCCTCTACCTCCATCACCTCATACCCATCTCCTCTACCTCCATTACCACATACCCCTCTCCTCTAACTCCATTACCTCATACCCATCTCCTCTAGTCCTCTACCTCCATCACCACATACCTATCTCCTCCACCTCCATCACCTCATACCCATCTCCTCTCCCTCCATCACCACATACCTCATCTCCTCTACCTCCTCTACCTCCATCACCCATACCTATCTCCTCCACCTCCATCACCTCATACCCATCTCCTCTACCTCCATCACTTCATACCCATCTCCTCTCCCTCCATCACCACATACCTATCTCCTCCACCTCCAACACCTAATACCCATCTCCTCTACCTCCATCACCACATACCCATCTCCTCTACCTCCATCACCTCATACCATCCCCTCTACCTCTATCACCTCATACCCATTTCCTCTAGTCCTCTACCTCCATCACCACATACCTATTTCCTCCACCTCCATGAACTCATACCCATCTCCTCTACCTCCATCACCACATACCCATCTCCTCTACCTACATCACCTCATACCCATCTCCTCTACCTCCATCACCACATACCTATCTCCTCCACCTCCATCACCACATACCCATCTCCTCTAGTCCTCTACCTCCATTACCACATACCTATCTCCTCCACCTCCATCACGACATACCCATCTCCTCTACCTCCATCACCACATACCCATCTCCTCTACCTCCATCACCACATACCTATCTCCTCCACCTCCATCACCACATACCCATCTCCTCTAGTCCTCTACCTCAATCACCACATACCCATCTCCTCCACCTCCATCACCACTACCCATCTCCTCTCCCTCCATCACCACATACCCATCTCCTCTACCTCCATCACCTCATACCATCCTCTACCTCTATCACCTCATACCCATTTCCTCTAGTCCTCTACCTCCATCAATACATACCCATCTCCTCTACCTCCATCACCTCATACCCATCTCCTCTACCTCCATTACCACATACCCATCTCCTCTAACTCCATTACCTCATACCCATCTCCTCTAGTCCTCCACCTCCATCACCTCATACCCATCTCCTCTCCCTCCATCACCACATACTCATCTCCTCTAGCCCTCTACCTCCATCACCACATACCTATCTCCTCACCTCCATCACCTCATACCCATCTCCTCTCCCTCCATCACCACATACTCATCTCCTCTAGCCCTCTACCTCCATCACCACGTACCTATCTCCTCCACCTCCATCACCTCATACCCATCTCCTCTACCTCCATCACCTCATACCATCCCTCTACCTCCATCACCTCATACCCATTTCCTCTAGTCCTCTACCTCCATCACCACATACCTATTTCCTCCACCTCCATGAACTCATACCCATCTCCTCTCCCTCCATCACCACATACTCATCTCCTCTAGCCCTCCCTCCATCACCACGTACCTATCTCCTCCACCTCCATCACCTCATACCCATCTCCTCTACCTCCATCACCTCATACCATCCCCTCTACCTCTATCACCTCATACCCATTTCCTCTAGTCCTCTACCTCCATCACCATACATACCTATTTCCTCCACCTCCATGAACTCATACCCATCTCCTCTACCTCCATCACCACATACCCATCTCCTCTACCTACATCACCTCTACCCATCTCCTCTACCTCCATCACCACATACCTATCTCCTCCACCTCCATCACCACATACCCATCTCCTCTAGTCCTCTACCTCCATCACCACATACCTATCTCCTCCACCTCCATCACGACATACCCATCTCCTCTACCTCCATCACCACATACCCATCTCCTCTACCTCCATCACACATACCCATCTCCTCTACCTCCATCACCTCATACCCATCTCCTCTACCTCCATTACCACATACCCTCTCCTCTAACTCCATTACCTCATACCCATCTCCTCTAGTCCTCCACCTCCATCACCTCATACCCATCTCTCCCTCCCTCCATCACCACATACTCATCTCCTCTAGCCCTCTACCTCCATCACCACGTACCTATCTCCTCCACCTCCATCACCTCATACCCATCTCCTCTACCTCCATCACTTCATACCCATCTCCTCTGCCTCCATCACCACATACCTATCTCCTCCACCTCCAACACCTAATACCCATCTCCTCACCTCCATCACCAACGACCCATCTCCTTTAGTCCTCTTCCTCCATCACCACATACATATCTCCTCCACCTCCATCACCACATACCAATCTCCTCTACCTCCATCACCTCATTCCCATCTCCTCTAGTCCTCTACTTCCATCATCACATACCCATCTCCTCTACCTCCATCACCTCATACCCATCTCCTCTACCTCCATCACCTCATACCTATCTCCTCCACCTCCAACACCTAATACCCATCTCCTCTACCTCCATCACCAACGACAAATCTCCTTTAGTCCTCTTCCTCCATCACCACATACATATCTCCTCCACCTCCATCACCACATACCAATCTCCTCTACCTCCATCACCTCATTCCCATCTCCTCTAGTCCTCTACCTCCATCATCACATACCCATCTCCTCTACCTCCATCACCTCATACCCATCTCCTCTACCTCCATCACCTCATTCCCATCTCCTCTAGTCCTATACCTCCATCATCACATACCCATTTCCTCTACCTCCATCACCTCAAACCCATCTCCTCCACCTCCATCACCTCATACCCATCTCCTCTACCTCCATCACCTCATACCCATCTCCTCTACCTCCATCACCACATACCCATCTCATCTAGTCCTCTACCTCCATCACCACATACCCATCTCCTCTTGTCCACTACCCCCATCACCACATACCTATCTCCTCCACCTCCATCACCTCATACCCATCTCCTCTAGTCCTCTACCTCCATCACCACATACCCATCTCCTCTTGTCCACTACCCCCATCACCACATACCTATCTCCTCCACCTCCATCACCTCATACCCATCTCCTCTAGTCCACTACCCCCATCACCACATACCTATCTCCTCCACCTCCATCACCTCATACCCATCTCCTCTAGTCCACTACCCCCATCACCACATACCTATCTCCTCCACCTCCATCACCTCATACCCATCTCCTCTAGTCCTCTACCTCCATCACCACGTACCTATCTCCTCCACCTCCATCACCTCATACCCATCTCCTCTACCTCCATCACTTCATACCCATCTCCTCTGCCTCCATCACCACATACCCATCTCCTCTACCTCCATCAACACATACCCATCTCCTCTACCTCCATCACCTCATACCCATCTCCTCTACCTCCATTACCACATATCTCCTCTAACTCCATTACCTCATACCCATCTCCTCTAGTCCTCTACCTCCATCACCACATACCTATCTCCTCCACCTCCATCACCTCATACCCATCTCCTCTCCCTCCATCACCACATACTCATCTCCTCTAGCCCTCTACCTCCATCACCACGTACCTATCTCCTCCACCTCCATCACCTCATACCCATCTCCTCTACCTCCATCACTTCATACCCATCTCCTCTGCCTCCATCACCACATACCTATCTCCTCCACCTCCAACACCTAATACCCATCTCCTCTACCTCCATCACCACATACCCATCTCCTCTACCTCCATCACCTCATACCATCCCCTCTACCTCTATCACCTCATACCCATTTCCTCTAGTCCTCTACCTCCATCACCACATACCTATTTCCTCCACCTCCATGAACTCATACCCATCTCCTCTACCTCCATCACCACATACCCATCTCCTCTACCTACATCACCTCATACCCATCTCCTCTACCTCCATCACCACATACCTATCTCCTCCACCTCCATCACCACATACCCATCTCCTCTAGTCCTCTACCTCCATTACCACATACCTATCTCCTCCACCTCCATCACGACATACCCATCTCCTCTACCTCCATCACCACATACCTATCTCCTCCACCTCCATCAGCACATACCCATCTCCTCTAGTCCTCTACCTCAATCACCACATACCCATCTCCTCCACCTCCATCACCACTACCCATCTCCTCTCCCTCCATCACCACATACCCATCTCCTCTACCTCCATCACCTCATACCATCCCCTCTACCTCTATCACCTCATACCCATTTCCTCTAGTCCTCTACCTCCATCAATACATACCCATCTCCTCTACCTCCATCACCTCATACCCATCTCCTCTACCTCCATTACCACATACCCCTCTCCTCTACCTCCATCACCTCATTCCCATCTCCTCTAGTCCTCTACTTCCATCATCACATACCCATCTCCTCTACCTCCATCACCTCATACCCATCTCCTCTACCTCCATCACCTCCTACCTATCTCCTCCACCTCCAACACCTAATACCCATCTCCTCTACCTCCATCACCAACGACAAATCTCCTTTAGTCCTCTTCCTCCATCACCACATACATATCTCCTCCACCTCCATCACCACATACCAATCTCCTCTACCTCCATCACCTCATTCCCATCTCCTCTAGTCCTCTACCTCCATCATCACATACCCATCTCCTCTACCTCCATCACCTCATACCCATCTCCTCTACCTCCATCACCTCATTCCCATCTCCTCTAGTCCTATACCTCCATCATCACATACCCATTTCCTCTACCTCCATCACCTCAAACCCATCTCCTCCACCTCCATCACCTCATACCCATCTCCTCTACCTCCATCACCTCATACCCATCTCCTCTACCTCCATCACCACATACCCATCTCATCTAGTCCTCTACCTCCATCACCACATACCCATCTCCTCTTGTCCACTACCCCATCACCACATACCTATCTCCTCCACCTCCATCACCTCATACCCATCTCCTCTAGTCCTCTACCTCCATCACCACATACCCATCTCCTCTTGTCCACTACCTCCATCACCACATACCTATCTCCTCCACCTCCATCACCTCATACCCATCTCCTCTAGTCCACTACCCCCATCACCACATACCTATCTCCTCCACCTCCATCACCTCATACCCATCTCCTCTAGTCCACTACCCCCATCACCACATACCTATCTCCTCCACCTCCATCACCTCATACCCATCTCCTCTAGTCCTCTACCTCCATCACCACGTGCCTATCTCCTCCACCTCCATCACCTCATACCCATCTCCTCTACCTCCATCACTTCATACCCATCTCCTCTGCCTCCATCACCACATACCCATCTCCTCTACCTCCATCAACACATACCCATCTCCTCTACCTCCATCACCTCATACCCATCTCCTCTACCTCCATTACCACATACCCTCTCCTCTAACTCCATTACCTCATACCCATCTCCTCTAGTCCTCTACCTCCATCACCACATACCTATCTCCTCCACCTCCATCACCTCATACCCATCTCCTCTCCTCCATCACCACATACTCATCTCCTCTACCTCCATCACCACGTACCTATCTCCTCCACCTCCATCACCTCATACCCATCTCCTCTACCTCCATCACTTCATACCCATCTCCTCTGCCTCCATCACCACATACCTATCTCCTCCACCTCCAACACCTAATACCCATCTCCTCTACCTCCATCACCACATACCCATCTCCTCTACCTCCCCTCATACCATCCCCTCTACCTCATCACCTCATACCCATTTCCTCTAGTCCTCTACCTCCATCACCACATACCTATTTCCTCCACCTCCATGAACTCATACCCATCTCCTCTACCTCCATCACCACATACCCATCTCCTCTACCTACATCTCATACCCATCTCCTCTACATCCATCACCACATACCTATCTCCTCCACCTCCATCACCACATACCCATCTCCTCTAGTCCTCTACCTCCATTACCACATACCTATCTCCTCCACCTCCATCACGACATACCCATCTCCTCTACCTCCATCACCACATACCCATCTCCTCTACCTCCATCACCACATACCTATCTCCTCCACCTCCATCAGCACATACCCATCTCCTCTAGTCCTCTACCTCAATCACCACATACCCATCTCCTCCACCTCCATCACCACTACCCATCTCCTCTCCCTCCATCACCACATACCCATCTCCTCTACCTCCATCACCTCATACCATCCCCTCTACCTCTATCACCTCATACCCATTTCCTCTAGTCCTCTACCTCCATCAATACATACCCATCTCCTCTACCTCCATACCCACTCTACCTCCATTACCCATACCCCCTCCTCTAACTCCATTACCTCATACCCATCTCCTCTAGTCCTCCACCTCCATCACCTCATACCCATCTCCTCTCCCTCCATCACCACATACTCATCTCCTCTAGCCCTCTACCTCCATCACCTCGTGCCTATCTCCTCCACCTCCATCACCTCATACCCATCTCCTCTCCCTCATCACCACATACTCATCTCTCTAGCCTCTACCTCCATCACCACGTACCTATCTCCTCCACCTCCATCACCTCATACCCATCTCCTCTACCTCCATCACCTCATACCATCCCCCTCTACCTCTATCACCTCATACCCATTTCCTCTAGTCCTCTACCTCCATCACCACATACCTATTCCTCCACCTCCATGAACTCATACCCATCTCCTCTCCTCCATCACCACATACTCATCTCCTCTAGCCCTCTACCTCCATCACCACGTACCTATCTCCTCCACTCTCCATCACCTCATACCCATCTCTCTACCTCCATCACCTCATACCATCCATCTCTACCTCTATCACCTCATACCCATTTCCTCTAGTCCTCTACCTCCATCACCACATACCTATTTCCTCCACCTCCATGAACTCATACCCATCTCTCTACCTCCATCACCACATACCCATCTCATCACCTACATCACCTCATACCCATCTCCTCTACCTCCATCACCACATACCTATCTCCTCCACCTCCATCACCACATACCCATCTCCTCTAGTCCTCTACCTCCATCACCACATACCTATCTCCTCCACCTCCATCACGACATACCCATCTCCTCTACCTCCATCACCACATACCCATCTCCTCTACCTCCATCAACACATACCCATCTCCTCTACCTCCATCACCTCATACCCATCTCCTCTACCTCCATTACCACATACCCCCTCTCTAACTCCATTACCTCATACCCATCTCCTCTAGTCCTCCACCTCCATCACCTCATACCCATCTCCTCTCCCTCCATCACCACATACTCATCTCCTCTAGCCCTCTACCTCCATCACCCGTACCTATCTCCTCCACCTCCATCACCTCATACCCATCTCCTCTACCTCCATCACTTCATACCCATCTCCTCTGCCTCCATCACCACATACCTATCTCCTCCACCTCCAACACCTAATACCCATCTCCTCTACCTCCATCACCAACGACCCATCTCCTTTAGTCCTCTTCCTCCATCACCACATACATATCTCCTCCACCTCCATCACCACATACCAATCTCCTCTACCTCCATCACCTCATTCCCATCTCCTCTAGTCCTCTACTTCCATCATCACATACCCATCTCCTCTACCTCGAACACCTCATACCCATCTCCTCTACCTCCATCACCTCATACCTATCTCCTCCACCTCCAACACCTAATACCCATCTCCTCTACCTCCATCACCAACGACAAATCTCCTTTAGTCCTCTTCCTCCATCACCACATACATATCTCCTCCACCTCCATCACCACATACCAATCTCCTCTACCTCCATCACCTCATTCCCATCTCCTCTAGTCCTCTACCTCCATCATCACATACCCATCTCCTCTACCTCCATCACCTCATACCCATCTCCTCTACCTCCATCACCTCATTCCCATCTCCTCTAGTCCTATACCTCCATCATCACATACCCATTTCCTCTACCTCCATCACCTCAAACCCATCTCCTCCACCTCCATCACCTCATACCCATCTCCTCTACCTCCATCACCTCATACCCATCTCCTCTACCTCCATCACCACATACCCATCTCATCTAGTCCTCTACCTCCATCACCACATACCCATCTCCTCTTGTCCACTACCCCCATCACCACATACCTATCTCCTCCACCTCCATCACCTCATACCCATCTCCTCTAGTCCTCTACCTCCATCACCACATACCCATCTCCTCTTGTCCACTACCCCCATCACCACATACCTATCTCCTCCACCTCCATCACCTCATACCCATCTCCTCTAGTCCACTACCCCCATCACCACATACCTATCTCCTCCACCTCCATCACCTCATACCCATCTCCTCTAGTCCACTACCCCCATCACCACATACCTATCTCCTCCACCTCCATCACCTCATACCCATCTCCTCTAGTCCTCTACCTCCATCACCACGTACCTATCTCCTCCACCTCCATCACCTCATACCCATCTCCTCTACCTCCATCACTTCATACCCATCTCCTCTGCCTCCATCACCACATACCCATCTCCTCTACCTCCATCAACACATACCCATCTCCTCTACCTCCATCACCTCATACCCATCTCCTCTACCTCCATTACCACATACCCCTCTCCTCTAACTCCATTACCTCATACCCATCTCCTCTAGTCCTCTACCTCCATCACCACATACCTATCTCCTCCACCTCCATCACCTCATACCCATCTCCTCTCCCTCCATCACCACATACTCATCTCCTCTAGCCCTCTACCTCCATCACCACGTACCTATCTCCTCCACCTCCATCACCTCATACCCATCTCCTCTACCTCCATCACTTCATACCCATCTCCTCTGCCTCCATCACCACATACCTATCTCCTCCACCTCCAACACCTAATACCCATCTCCTCTACCTCCATCACCAACGACCCATCTCCTTTAGTCCTCTTCCTCCATCACCACATACATATCTCCTCCACCTCCATCACCACATACCAATCTCCTCTACCTCCATCACCTCATTCCCATCTCCTCTAGTCCTCTACTTCCATCATCACATACCCATCTCCTCTACCTCGAACACCTCATACCCATCTCCTCTACCTCCATCACCTCATACCTATCTCCTCCACCTCCAACACCTAATACCCATCTCCTCTACCTCCATCACCAACGACCCATCTCCTTTAGTCCTCTTCCTCCATCACCACATACATATCTCCTCCACCTCCATCACCACATACCAATCTCCTCTACCTCCATCACCTCATTCCCATCTCCTCTAGTCCTCTACCTCCATCATCACATACCCATCTCCTCTACCTCCATCACCTCATACCCATCTCTCTACCTCCATCACCTCATTCCCATCTCCTCTAGTCCTCTACCTCCATCATCACATACCCATCTCTCTACCTCCATCACCTCATACCCATCTCCTCCACCTCCATCACCTCATACCCATCTCCTCTACCTCCATCACTTCATACCCATCTCCTCTGCCTCCATCACCACATACCCATCTCCTCTACCTCCATCAACACATACCCATCTCCTCTACCTCCATCACCTCATACCCATCTCCTCTACCTCCATTACCACATACCCCTCTCCTCTAACTCCATTACCTCATACCCATCTCCTCTAGTCCTCTACCTCCATCACCACATACCTATCTCCTCCACCTCCATCACCTCATACCCATCTCCTCTCCCTCCATCACCACATACTCATCTCCTCTAGCCCTCTACCTCCATCACCACGTACCTATCTCCTCCACCTCCATCACCTCATACCCATCTCCTCTACCTCCATCACTTCATACCCATCTCCTCTGCCTCCATCACCACATACCTATCTCCTCCACCTCCAACACCTAATACCCATCTCCTCTACCTCCATCACCAACGACCCATCTCCTTTAGTCCTCTTCCTCCATCACCACATACATATCTCCTCCACCTCCATCACCACATACCAATCTCCTCTACCTCCATCACCTCATTCCCATCTCCTCTAGTCCTCTACTTCCATCATCACATACCCATCTCCTCTACCTCGAACACCTCATACCCATCTCCTCTACCTCCATCACCTCATACCTATCTCCTCCACCTCCAACACCTAATACCCATCTCCTCTACCTCCATCACCAATGACCCATCTCCTTTAGTCCTCTTCCTCCATCACCACATACATATCTCCTCCACCTCCATCACCACATACCAATCTCCTCTACCTCCATCACCTCATTCCCATCTCCTCTAGTCCTCTACCTCCATCATCACATACCCATCTCCTCTACCTCCATCACCTCATACCCATCTCCTCTACCTCCATCACCTCATTCCCATCTCCTCTAGTCCTATACCTCCATCATCACATACCCATTTCCTCTACCTCCATCACCTCAAACCCATCTCCTCCACCTCCATCACCTCATACCCATCTCCTCTACCTCCATCACCTCATACCCATCTCCTCTACCTCCATCACCACATACCCATCTCATCTAGTCCTCTACCTCCATCACCACATACCCATCTCCTCTTGTCCACTACCCCCATCACCACATACCTATCTCCTCCACCTCCATCACCTCATACCCATCTCCTCTAGTCCTCTACCTCCATCACCACATACCCATCTCCTCTTGTCCACTACCCCCATCACCACATACCTATCTCCTCCACCTCCATCACCTCATACCCATCTCCTCTAGTCCACTACCCCCATCACCACATACCTATCTCCTCCACCTCCATCACCTCATACCCATCTCCTCTAGTCCACTACCCCCATCACCACATACCTATCTCCTCCACCTCCATCACCTCATACCCATCTCCTCTAGTCCTCTACCTCCATCAGCACATACCCATCTCCTCTACCTCCATCACCACATACCCATCTCCTCTACCTCCATCACCTCATACCCATCTCCTCTAGTCCTCTACCTCCATCACCACGTACCTATCTCCTCCACCTCCATCACCTCATACCCATCTCCTCTACCTCCATCACTTCATACCCATCTCCTCTGCCTCCATCACCACATACCTATCTCCTTTAGTTCTCTTCCTCCATCACCACATACATATCTCCTCCACCTCCATCACCACATACCAATCTCCTCTACCTCCATCACCTCATTCCCATCTCCTCTAGTCCTCTACCTCCATCATCACATACCCATCTCCTCTACCTCCAACACCTCATACCCATCTCCTCTACCTCCATCATCACATACCCATCTCCTCTACCTCCATCACCTCATACCCATCTCCTCTACCTCCATCACCTCATTCCCATCTCCTCTAGTCCTCTACCTCCATCATCACATACCCATTTCCTCTACCTCCATCACCTCATACCCATCTCCTCCACCTCCATCACCTCATACCCATCTCCTCTACCTCCATCACCACGTACCCATCTCCTCTACCTACATCACCACATACCGTCTCATCTACCTCCATCACCTCATACCGATCTCCTCTAGTCCTCTATCTCCATCACCACATACCCATCTCCTCCACCTCCATCACCTCATACCGATCTCCTCTAGTCCTCTACCTCCATCACCACATACCTACCTCCTCCACCTCCATCACCACATACCCATCTCCTCTAGTCCTATACCTCCTCAACCTCCATCACCACATACCCATCTCCTCTACCTCCATCACCACATACCCATCTCCTCTTGTCCTCTACCTCCATCACCTCATACCCATCTCCTCTACATCCATCACCTCATATCCATCTCCTCTACCTACTTCTCCCACATACCCATCTCCTCTACCTCCATCACCACATACTCATCTCCTCTACCTCCATCACCACATACTCATCTCCTCTAGTCCTCTACCTCCTTCACCACATACCCATCTCCTCTACCTCCTTCACCACATACCCATCTCCTCTACCTCCATCACCACATACTCATCTCCTCTAGTCCTCTACCTCCTTCACCACATACTCATCTCCTCTACCTCCATCACCACATACCCATCTCCTCTAGTCCTCTACCTCCATCACCACATACCCATCTCCTCTACCTCCTTCACCACTTACCCATCTCCTCTACCTCCATCACCACATACCCATCTCCTCTAGTCCTCTACCTCCATCACCACATACCCATCTCCTCTACCTCCTTCACCTCATACCCATCTCCTCTACCTCCTTCACATCATACCCATCTCCTCTACCTCCATCACCACATACCCATCTCCTCTACCTCCATCACCACATACCCATCTCCTCTAGTCCTCTACCTCCATCACCACATACCCATCTCCTCTACCTCCTTCACCACATATCCATCTCCTCTACCTCCATCACCACATACCCATCTCCTCTAGTCCTCTACCTCCATCACCACATACCCATCTCCTCTACCTCCTTCACCTCATACCCATCTCCTCTACCTCCTTCACATCATACCCATCTCCTCTACCTCCATCACCACATACCCATCTCCTCTACCTCCATCACCACATACCCATCTCCTCTAGTCCTCTACCTCCATCACCACATACTCATCTCCTCTACCTCCTTCACCACATACCCATCTCCTCTACCTCCATCACATCATACCCATCTCCTCTACCTCAATCACCACATACCTATCTCCTCTACCTCAATCACATCATACCCATCTCCTCTACCTCAATCACCACATACCTATCTCCTCCACCTCCATCACCTCATACCCATCTCCTCTACCTCCATCACCACCGACCCATCTCCTCTAGTCCTCTACCTCCATCATCACATACCCATCTCCTCTACCTCCATCACCTCATACCCATCTCCTCCACCTCCATCACCTCATACCCATCTCCTCTACCTCCATCACCACATACCCATCTCCTCTACCTACATCACCACATACCGTCTCATCTACCTCCATCACCTCATACCTATCTCCTCTAGTCCTCTACCTCCATCACCACATAACCATCACCTCTACCTCCATCACAACATACCCATATTCTCTACCTCCCATCACCTCATACCCATCTCCTCTACCTCCATCACCTCATACCCATCTCCTCTAGTCCTCTACCTCCATCACCACATACCCATCTCCTCTACCTCCATCACATCATACCCATCTCCTCTACCTCAATCACCACATACCTATCTCCTCCACCTCCATCACCTCATACCCATCTCCTCTACCTCCATCACCACCGACCCATCTCCTCTAGTCCTCTTCCTCCATCACCACATACATATCTCCTCCACCTCCATCACCACATACCAATCTCCTCTACCTCCATCACCTCATTCCCATCTCCTCTAGTCCTCTACCTCCATCATCACATACCCATCTCCTCTACCTCCATCACCTCATACCCATCTCCTCCACCTCCATCACCTCATACCCATCTCCTCTACCTCCATCACCACATACCCATCTCCTCTACCTACATCACCACATACCGTCTCATCTACCTCCATCACCTCATACCTATCTCCTCTAGTCCTCTACCTCCATCACCACATAACCATCACCTCTACCTCCATCACAACATACCCATATGCTCTACCTCCCATCACCTCATACCCATCTCCTCTACCTCCATCACCTCATACCCATCTCCTCTAGTCCTCTACCTCCATCACCACATACCCATCTCCTCTACCTCCATCACCTCATACCCATCTCCTCTAGTCCTCTACCTCCATCACCACATACCCATCTCCTCTACCTCCTTCACCTCATACCCATCTCCTCTACCTCCTTCACATCATACCCATCTCCTCTACCTCCATCACCACATACCCATCTCCTCTACCTCCATCACCACATACCCATCTCCTCTAGTCCTTTACCTCCATCACCACATACTCATCTCCTCTACCTCCTTCACCACATACCCATCTCCTCTACTTCCATCACATCATACCCATCTCCTCTACCTCAATCACCACATACCTATCTCCTCTACCTCCATCACATCATACCCATCTCCTCTACCTCAATCACCACATACCTATCTCCTCCACCTCCATCACCTCATACCCATCTCCTCTACCTCCATCACCACCGACCCATCTCCTCTAGTCCTCTTCCTCCATCACCACATACATATCTCCTCTACCTCCATCACCACATACCAATCTCCTCTACCTCCATCACCTCATTCCCATCTCCTCTAGTCCTCTACCTCCATCATCACATACCCATCTCCTCTACCTCCATCACCTCATACCCATCTCCTCCACCTCCATCACCTCATACCCATCTCCTCTACCTCCATCACCACATACCCATCTCCTCTACCTACATCACCACATACCGTCTCATCTACCTCCATCACCTCATACCTATCTCCTCTAGTCCTCTACCTCCATCACCACATAACCATCACCTCTACCTCCATCACAACATACCCATATTCTCTACCTCCCATCACCTCATACCCATCTCCTCTACCTCCATCACCTCATACCCATCTCCTCTAGTCCTCTACCTCCATCACCACATACCCATCTCCTCTACCTCAATCACCACATACCTATCTCCTCTACCTCCATCACATCATACCCATCTCCTCTACCTCAATCACCACATACCTATCTCCTCCACCTCCATCACCTCATACCCATCTCCTCTACCTCCATCACCTCATACCCATCTCCTCTATTCCTCTACCTCCATCACCACATACCCATCACCTCTACCTCCATCACAACATACCCATATTCTCTACCTCCCATCACCTCATACCCATCTCCTCTAGTCCTCTACCTCCATCACCACATACCCATCACCTCTACCTCCATCACAACATACCCATATTCTCTACCTCCATCACCTCATACCCATCTCCTCTACCTCCATCACCTCATACGCATCTCCTCTAGTCCTCTACCTCCATCACCTCATACCCATCTCCTCTAGTCCTCTACCTACTTCACCACATATCCATCTCCTCCACCTCCATCACCACATACTCATCTCCTCTAGTCCTCTACCTCCATCACCTCATATCCATGTCCTCTACCTCCATCACCTCATACCTATCTCCTCCACCTCCATCACCTCCTGCTCTTTATTCGATGTTAATAATTTTCCTCTTCATTTTCATTTGAATTCTTCTCTCCTTCTTTAACTTCTCCTCCAACTCTTCCATCCCACTGCCCTGGTTATGACCTCCGTTCCCTTGAGACGATCCTGCCCTTTCCCCCCCTCATCAATATGCATGAGCCCCCCTGCCATGCTCCAGAGTCTCGGCCAATCAGCCGGTGTCTCTTTGGATTTGGCCCCGCCTGTCGGACCTTCGACCCCGCCCTGTCTGTCAAAGGGCCTGCAGGGTTGGCTGGCTCACTGACCCTGTGTCACTTCCCCTTCCTGTCTCAGTCTGTTGACATGTTTTAGCATGATCCTTTCATATATTAGATATTATTATATTATTATATTATTATATTATTATATTATTATATTATTATATTATTATATTATTATATTATTATATTATTATTATTATTATATTATTATATTATTATATTATTATATTATTATATTATTATTATTATATTATTATATTATTATTATTATATTATTATATTATTATATTATTATATTATTATATTATTATTATTATTATATTATTATATTATTATATTATTATATTATTATTATTATTATTATTATTATTATATTATTATATTATTATATTATTATTATTATTATATTATTATTTAAGTAGATTATAATGTTGATGATGGTCAACAGAGGAATATCAATCCCTAACCTTCACAAAGATATAATGAATATTATGGCTAAAACTATGCCAAGTGACACATACTGCAGACATGTGTATTTCCAATGGTATGTCATGAATATGTTGACAGAGTCGATGTCAGAGCAGGTATTGAGCCTGGCTATAGGTAGCTGCACCTGTTTGATCGTGTTGAATTGAGAAATCCACTGTATTTGCATGCCAATCACGTTTACCCTTCTCTGCTCGTGGATGTAGTCTGGGCAATGTAACAATGTGTGTTGTTATCAGTGTAAAAAACACATAATAATTAGGTTTAGTTTAAATGCTTCGTAAAGGTAATTTACCTGGATTTTCGCTGTAAAAATCGGTGAATATCTAACTCTCTCTCTATTTCTTCTGTCGGCCCTCTCTTTCTCCCACTCATCCCTCTCTCTCATCCCTCTCTCTCATCCCTCTCACTCATCCCTCCCTCTCATCCCTCTCTTCCCTCTCTCATCTCTCCCTCTCATCCCTCTCTCTCATCCCTCCCTCTCATCCCTCGCTCTCATCCCTCTCTTCCCTATATCATCCCTCTCTCTCATCCTCTCTCTCATCCCTCTCACTCATCCCTCCCTCTCATCCCTCTCTTCCCTCTCTCATCTCTCCCTCTCATCCCTCTCTCTCATCCCTCCCTCTCATCCCTCCCTCTCATCCCTCGCTCTCATCCCTCTCTTCCCTATATCATCCCTCTCTCTCATCCCTCTCTCTCTCATCCCTCTCTCATCCCTCCCTCTCGTCCCTCTCTCTCATCCCTCTCTCTCATCCCTCTCTTATCCCTCTCTCATCCCTCTCTCTCAACCCTCCCTTTCACCCCTCTCTCTCACCACGCTCTCTCACCCCTCTCTCTCATCCCTCCCTCTCATCCCTCTCTCTCATGCTCCCCTCTCAGTGTCTCAGATGGGTGTGGCCCAGGGACATAACATGTGTCCAGACCCGGGGATCCCTGACCGAGGGAGAAGAAAAGGATCAGACTTCAGGTAAAGGAGAGACAGAGGGATGGGGCGGCAGGGTAGCCTAGTGGTTAGAGTGTAGAGGAGGCAGGTAGCCTAGTGGTTAGAGTGTAGAGGAGGCAGGTAGCCTAGTGGTTAGAGTGTAGAGGAGGCAGGTAGCCTAGTGGTTAGAGTGTAGAGGAGGCAGGTAGCCTAGTGGTTAGAGTGGAGAGGGACTAGGGTAGCCTAGTGGTTAGAGTGTAGAGGTGGCAGGTAGCCTAGTGGTTAGAGTGTAGAGGAGGCAGGTAGCCTAGTGGTTAGAGTGTAGAGGAGGCAGGTAGCCTAGTGGTTAGAGTGGAGGGGCAGCAGGTAGCCTAGTGGTTAGAGTGTAGAGGAGGCAGGTAGCCTAGTGGATAGAGTGTAGAGGGCAGCAGGGTAGCCTAGTGGTTAGAGTGGAGGGGCGGCAGGGTAGCCTAGTGGTTAGAGTGTAGAGGGCAGCAGGGTAGCCTAGTGGTTAGAGTGGAGGGGCGGCAGGGTAGCCTAGTGGTTAGAGTGTAGAGGCGGCAGGGTAGCCTAGTGGTTAGAGTGTAGAGGAGGCAGGGTAGCCTAGTGGTTAGAGTGTAGAGGAGGCAGGGTAGCCTAGTGGTTAGAGCGTTGGACTAGTAACCGAAAGGCTGCAAGTTCAAATCCCCGAGCTGACAAGGTACAAATCTGTCGTTCTGCCCCTGAACAGGCAGTTAACCCACTGTTCCTAGGCCGTCATTGAAAATAAGAATTTGTTCTTAACTGACTTGCCTAGTAAAATAAAGGTTAAAAAATAAATACATGTTTTTAAAAAGACTGAGGGGAGAGTACTGTACATGAACAGAGGAGAGACTGAGGGGAGAGTACTGTACATGAACAGAGGAGAGACTGAGGGGAGAGTACTGTACATGAACAGAGGAGAGACTGAGGGGAGAGTACTGTACATGAACAGAGGAGAGACTGAGACTGAGGGGAGAGTACTGTACATGAACAGAGGAGAGACTGAGACTGAGGGGAGAGTACTGTACATGAAGAGAGGAGAGACAGAGGGGAGAGTACTGTACATGAAGAGAGGAGAGACTGAGGGGAGAGGGGAGAGTACTGTACATGAACAGAGGAGAGACTGAGGGGAGAGTACTGTACATGAACAGAGGAGAGACTGAGACTGAGGGGAGAGTACTGTACATGAAGAGAGGAGAGACAGAGGGGAGAGTACTGTACATGAAGAGAGGAGAGACTGAGGGGAGAGTACTGTACATGAACAGAGGAGAGACTGAGACTGAGGGGAGAGTACTGTACATGAAGAGAGGAGAGACTGAGGGGAGAGTACTGTACATGAACAGAGGAGAGACAGAGACTGAGGGGAGAGTACTGTACATGAACAGAGGAGAGACTGAGGGGAGAGTACTGTACATGAAGAGAGGAGAGACAGAGGGGAGAGTACTGTACATGAAGAGAGGAGAGACTGAGGGGAGAGTACTGTACATGAACAGAGGAGAGACTGAGGGGAGAGTACTGTACATGTACAGAGGAGAGACTGAGGGGAGAGTACTGTACATGAAGAGAGGAGAGACTGAGGGGAGAGTACTGTACATGAACAGAGGAGAGACTGAGGGGAGAGTACTGTACATGAACATGTATTGAGAATAGGAATAGGGCTCTGGTCTATAGTAGTACCACTATATAGGGAATAGGGCTCTGGTCTATAGTAGTACCACTATATAGGGAATAGGGCTCTGGTCTATAGTAGTACCACTATATAGGGAATAGGGCTCTGGTCTATAGTAGTACCACTATATAGGGAATAGGGCTCTGGTCTATAGTAGTACCACTATATAGGGAATAGGGCTCTGGTCTATAGTAGTACCACTATATAGGGAATAGGGCTCTGGTCTATAATAGTACCACTATATAGGGAGTAGGGCTCTGGTCTATAGTAGTGTGCTATATAGGGAATAGGGCTCTGGTCAACAGTAGTGTTCTATATAGGGAATAGGGCTCTGGTCAACAGTAGTGTTCTATATAGGGAATAGGGCTCTGGTCTATAGTAGTACCACTATATAGGGAATAGGGCTCTGGTCAACAGTAGTGTTCTATATAGGGAATAGGGCTCTGGTCTATAGTAGTGTACTATATAGGGAATAGGGCTCTGGTCTATAGTAGTACCACTATATAGGGAATAGGGCTCTGGTCAACAGTAGTGTTCTATATAGGGAATAGGGCTCTGGTCTATATTAGTACCATTATATAGGGAATAGGGCTCTGGTCAACAGTAGTGTTCTATATAGGGAATAGTGCTCTGGTCTATAGTAGTACCACTATATAGGGAATAGGGCTCTGGTCAACAGTAGTGTTCTATATAGGGAATAGGGCTCTGGTCTATAGTAGTACCACTATATAGGGAATAGGGCTCTGGTCTATAGTAGTACCACTATATAGGGAATAGGGCTCTGGTCTATAGCAGCGCCACTATATAGGGAATATGGCTCTGGTCTATAGTAGTACCACTATATAGGGAATAGGGCTCTGGTCTATAGTAGTACCACTATATAGGGAATAGGGCTCTGGTCTATGGTAGTACCACTATATAGGGAATAGGGCTCTGGTCTATGGTAGTACCACTATATAGGGAATAGGGCTCTGGTCTATGGTAGTACCACTATATAGGGAATAGGGCTCTGGTCTATAGTAGTACCACTATATAGGGAATAGGGCTCTGGTCTATAGTAGTACCACTATATAGGGAATAGGGCTCTGGTCTATAGTAGTACCACTATATAGGGAATAGGGCTCTGGTCTATAGTAGTACCACTATATAGGGAATAGGGCTCTGGTCTATAGTAGTACCACTATATAGGGAATAGGGCTCTGGTCTATAGTAGTACCACTATATAGGGAATAGGGCTCTGGTCTATAATAGTACCACTATATAGGGAGTAGGGCTCTGGTCTATAGTAGTGTACTATATAGGGAATAGGGCTCTGGTCAACAGTAGTGTTCTATATAGGGAATAGGGCTCTGGTCAACAGTAGTGTTCTATATAGGGAATAGGGCTCTGGTCTATAGTAGTACCACTA
Source organism: Oncorhynchus gorbuscha (assembly GCF_021184085.1). Lineage (NCBI taxonomy): Eukaryota > Metazoa > Chordata > Actinopteri > Salmoniformes > Salmonidae > Oncorhynchus > Oncorhynchus gorbuscha. The sequence continues at coordinate 63,782,150 of NC_060196.1, forward strand.
TATAGGGAATAGGGCTCTGGTCAACAGTAGTGTTCTATATAGGGAATAGGGCTCTGGTCTATAGTAGTGTACTATATAGGGAATAGGGCTCTGGTCTATAGTAGTACCACTATATAGGGAATAGGGCTCTGGTCAACAGTAGTGTTCTATATAGGGAATAGGGCTCTGGTCTATATTAGTACCATTATATAGGGAATAGGGCTCTGGTCAACAGTAGTGTTCTATATAGGGAATAGTGCTCTGGTCTATAGTAGTACCACTATATAGGGAATAGGGCTCTGGTCAACAGTAGTGTTCTATATAGGGAATAGGGCTCTGGTCTATAGTAGTACCACTATATAGGGAATAGGGCTCTGGTCTATAGTAGTACCACTATATAGGGAATAGGGCTCTGGTCTATAGCAGCGCCACTATATAGGGAATATGGCTCTGGTCTATAGTAGTACCACTATATAGGGAATAGGGCTCTGGTCTATAGCAGCGCCACTATATAGGGAATATGGCTCTGGTCAACAGTAGTGTACTATATCGGGAGTAGGACTCTGGTTTGAAGTAGTGTACTATATAGGGAATAGGGGGCCATTTGGGATGTGTGTCTCTGTATCAGTGACGTTTCTCCGGGTTTGTCACTGCGTCTAACACAGACAAATGGGTACGATCCGTCCGCCACAAACCTGCACATACAGACAACCCTTCAGGACGGGAGTTTTCCTTCCCAAGACCAGAGTTAGAACACATCCATCTCTATGTGTATAAACCTCTGTCTCTCTACCTCCCCCTACAGGCGGGGAACCACGGTGCACTTCTCCTGTGATGAGGGTTACGAGCTGCAGGGCTCTAAGAGCATCAGCTGCCTGAGAGTCACAGACAGCTACGTAGGCTGGAGCGACGACCGGCCCATCTGCAGAGGTACGGGGGCGGAGGGGGGGGTGTCTCTCTGCTCATGTGTGTATCTGTGTCTCTCTGTGTATGTGTGTGTGTGTGTGTGGGGGCGGAGGGGGGGTGTCTCTCTGCTCATGTGTGTATCTGTGTCTCTCTGTGTATGTGTGTGTGTGTGTGTGGGGGGGGGTGTATCTGTTCATTCTGTGTTTTTATCTGTTAGCCTGAGCTGGACTTGACTCTCATCTATCTACACTGGCAGTCTACTGCCCACAAGGCGAATAAACTTCCTCCCATCGTTTAGTGACAAGCAGACAGAATGGTCACGGCCTCCGTGTGTCGTCCACGGCCTCTGTGTGTCGTCCACGGCCTCTGTGTGTCGTCCACGGCCTCCGTGTGTCGTCCACGGCCTCCGTGTGTGGTCCACGGCCTCCGTGTGTCGTCCACGGCCTCCGTGTGTCGTCCACGGCCTCCGTGTGTCGTCCACGGCCTCCGTGTGTCGCCCATGGCCTCCGTGTGTCGTCCAATCTACCCACAACCTGTGTGGCTTTGTGTTGCACCCTAACCACCCAAACAGGCTGATGTTCTATTGACAACAACTGTGTCTGAATGTATCAGAGTAAACAGAGAGACAGAGTCCCGTCTCTATTAGATTAATGTATCAGAGTAAGGCAGAGACAGACAGAGTCCCGTCTCTATTAGATGAATGTATCAGAGTAAAGCAGAGAGACAGAGTCCCGTCTCTATTAGATGAATGTATCAGAGTAAAGCAGAGAGACAGAGTCCCGTCTCTATTAGATGAATGTATCAGAGTAAAGCAGAGAGAGACAGAGTCCCGTCTCTATTAGATGAATGTATCAGAGTAAAGCAGAGAGACAGAGTCCCGTCTCTATTAGATGAATGTATCAGAGTAAAGCAGAGAGACAGAGTCCCGTCTCTATTAGATGAATGTATCAGGGTAAAGCAGAGAGACATGGCCATCCATATCCACAAAGGCCTAACAAAACAAAACCCTAGTTGATGGTAATAGCTCTCGCTGTTGCCCCTAGTGGTGGGTTTGGAAGATAATCCTGACGTCCTGGGAACTTGAATATTGTCTTGGATCTCAGGTTACCTGACTCCATCGGAAGGATTGTCCTCACAGATCTTAGAGCAGGTGCTCTGGGTAGTGGATAGGAGTGGTGTTCTGGGTAGTGGATAGGAGTGGTGTTCTGGGTAGTGGATAGGAGTGGTGCTCTGGGTAGTAGATAGGAGTGGTGCTCTGGGTAGTGGATAGGAGTGGTGCTCTGGGTAGTGGATAGGAGTGGTGCTCTGGGTAGTAGATAGGAGTGGTGCTCTGGGTAGTAGATAGGAGTGGTGCTCTGGGTAGTGGATAGGAGTGGTGCTCTGGGTAGTGGATAGGAGTGGTGCTCTGGGTAGTGGATAGGAGTGGTGCTCTGGGTAGTGGATAGGAGTGGTGCTCTGGGTAGTGGATAGGAGTGGTGCTCTGGGTAGTAGATAGGAGTGGTGCTCTGGGTAGTGGATAGGAGTGGTGTTCTGGGTAGTAGATAGGAGTGGTGTTCTGGGTAGTAGATAGGAGTGGTGTTCTGGGTAGTGGATAGGAGTGGTGCTCTGGGTAGTAGATAGGAGTGGTGCTCTGGGTAGTGGATAGGAGTGGTGTTCTGGGTAGTGGATAGGAGTGGTGTTCTGGGTAGTAGATAGGAGTGGTGTTCTGGGTAGTAGATAGGAGTGGTGCTCTGGGTAGTAGATAGGAGTGGTGTTCTGGGTAGTGGATAGGAGTGGTGCTCTGGGTAGTGGATAGGAGTGGTGTTCTGGGTAGTAGATAGGAGTGGTGCTCTGGGTAGTGGATAGGAGTGGTGTTCTGGGTAGTGGATAGGAGTGGTGTTCTGGGTAGTGGATAGGAGTGGTGCTCTGGGTAGTGGATAGGAGTGGTGCTCTGGGTAGTGGATAGGAGTGGTGCTCTGGGTAGTGGATAGGAGTGGTGTTCTGGGTAGTGGATAGGAGTGGTGCTCTGGGTAGTGGATAGGAGTGGTGTTCTGGGTAGTGGATAGGAGTGGTGCTCTGGGTAGTGGATAGGAGTGGTGCTCTGGGTAGTGGATAGGAGTGGTGTTCTGGGTAGTGGATAGGAGTGGTGCTCTGGGTAGTGGATAGGAGTGGTGCTCTGGGTAGTGGATAGGAGTGGTGTTCTGGGTAGTAGATAGGAGTGGTGTTCTGGGTAGTGGATAGGAGTGGTGCTCTGGGTAGTGGATAGGAGTGGTGTTCTGGGTAGTGGATAGGAGTGGTGCTCTGGGTAGTGGATAGGAGTGGTGCTCTGGGTAGTGGATAGGAGTGGTGTTCTGGGTAGTGGATAGGAGTGGTGTTCTGGGTAGTGGATAGGAGTGGTGTTCTGGGTAGTAGATAGGAGTGGTGTTCTGGGTAGTAGATAGGAGTGGTGCTCTGGGTAGTGGATAGGAGTGGTGCTCTGGGTAGTGGATAGGAGTGGTGTTCTGGGTAGTAGATAGGAGTGGTGTTCTGGGTAGTGGATAGGAGTGGTGTTCTGGGTAGTGGATAGGAGTGGTGCTCTGGGTAGTAGATAGGAGTGGTGTTCTGGGTAGTAGATAGGAGTGGTGTTCTGGGTAGTGGATAGGAGTGGTGCTCTGGGTAGTAGATAGGAGTGGTGTTCTGGGTAGTAGATAGGAGTGGTGTTCTGGGTAGTGGATAGGAGTGGTGCTCTGGGTAGTAGATAGGAGTGGTGTTCTGGGTAGTAGATAGGAGTGGTGTTCTGGGTAGTGGATAGGAGTGGTGCTCTGGGTAGTAGATAGGAGTGGTGTTCTGGGTAGTGGATAGGAGTGGTGTTCTGGGTAGTAGATAGGAGTGGTGTTCTGGGTAGTAGATAGGAGTGGTGTTCTGGGTAGTAGATAGGAGTGGTGCTCTGGGTAGTAGATAGGAGTGGTGCTCTGGGTAGTAGATAGGAGTGGTGTCCAGTGTTCAAAACATTGCATCGTGCATTCATATCTTTAAAGAAACCTTGCACTTGCAGAATCATTGGTTCAAATAACAAATGTATTATGAAATGCCATAGGAACATTCATTTAGAGCACCCACACACAAGATACCGATAGTTAGTTTCACTGTGTAGTTGTTCCAGAGTAAAGCAGACAGACAGAGTCCCGTACAAAATATGTGAAAACATCACTGCAGTGTTCCTCAGCTGGCTTACTGTAAAACATCACTGCAGTGTTCCTCATCTGGCTTACTGTAAAACATCACTGCAGTGTTCCTGACCTGGCTTACTGTAAAACATCACTGCAGTGTTCCTCAGCTGGCTTACTGTAAAACATCACTGCAGTGTTCCTGACCTGGCTTACTGTAAAACATCACTGCAGTGTTCCTCACCTGGCTTACTGTAAAACATCACTGCAGTGTTCCTGACCTGGCTTACTGTAAAACATCACTGCAGTGTTCCTCAGCTGGCTTACTGTAAAACATCACTGCAGTGTTCCTCATCTGGCTTACTGTAAAACATCACTGCAGTGTTCCTGACCTGGCTTACTGTAAAACATCACTGCAGTGTTCCTCACCTGGCTTACTGTAAAACATCACTGCAGTGTTCCTCACCTGGCTTACTGTAAAACATCACTGCAGTGTTCCTCACCTGGCTTACTGTAAAACATCACTGCAGTGTTCCTCACCTGGCTTACTGTAAAACATCACTGCAGTGTTCCTGACCTGGCTTACTGTAAAACATCACTGCAGTGTTCCTCAGCTGGCTTACTGTAAAACATCACTGCAGTGTTCCTGACCTGGCTTACTGTAAAACATCACTGCAGTGTTCCTCACCTGGCTTACTGTAAAACATCACTGCAGTGTTCCTCACCTGGCTTACTGTAAAACATCACTGCAGTGTTCCTCACCTGGCTTACTGTAAAACATCACTGCAGTGTTCCTCACCTGGCTTACTGTAAAACATCACTGCAGTGTTCCTGACCTGGCTTACTGTAAAACATCACTGCAGTGTTCCTCACCTGGCTTACTGTAAAACATCACTGCAGTGTTCCTCACCTGGCTTACTGTAAAACATCACTGCAGTGTTCCTGACCTGGCTTACTGTAAAACATCACTGCAGTGTTCCTCACCTGGCTTACTGTAAAACATCACTGCAGTGTTCCTCACCTGGCTTACTGTAAAACATCACTGCAGTGTTCCTCACCTGGCTTACTGTAAAACATCACTGCAGTGTTCCTGACCTGGCTTATTGTAAAACATCACTGCTGTGTTCCTCACCTGGCTTACTGTAAAACATCACTGCAGTGTTCCTCACCTGGCTTACTGTAAAACATCACTGCAGTGTTCCTGACCTGGCTTACTGTAAAACATCACTGCAGTGTTCCTCACCTGGCTTACTGTAAAACATCACTGCAGTGTTCCTCACCTGGCTTACTGTAAAACATCACTGCAGTGTTCGTCACCTGGCTTACTGTAAAACATCACAGCAGTGTTCCTCACCTGGCTTACTGTAAAACATCACTGCAGTGTTCCTCACCTGGCTTACTGTAAAACATCACTGCAGTGTTCCTCACCTGGCTTACTGTAAAACATCACTGCAGTGTTCCTCACCTGGCTTACTGTAAAACATCACTGCAGTGTTCCTCACCTGGCTTACTGTAAAACATCACTGCAGTGTTCCTCACCTGGCTTACTGTAAAACATCACTGCAGTGTTCCTGACCTGGCTTACTGTAAAACATCACTGCAGTGTTCCTCACCTGGCTAACTGTAAAACATCACTGCAGTGTTCCTGACCTGGCTTACTGTAAAAAGCAAAACAAAGGTTGATTACTGTACTTCTATATTTCCATCAACCCTGTCTGGTAGATTTGGCCACAGGTTCTCATCCACATCCAGGCCTGACACTGGCCTGCCGTGATGTCAGGTTGAAGCCTGCCTCATCCAAAAGAGGAATTTGTGATGGTTTTCAGTTTCCAGCTCCATCACCCTCTAAAATTTTGGAATTTTGGAAAGAGAATTATGGATTACAATGTGATGTAGAATGTTTTTTTTTTTTTTTTTTGGGGGGGTTTACCACGTTCCCCAACACCTCTCAGAAGGGGTGCTTGGTCCGTGGCCTTGTCCTCTACCACGTTCCCCAACACCTCTCAGAAGGGGTGCTTGGTCCGTGGCCTTGTCCTCTACCACGTTTCCCAACACCTCTCAGAAGGGGTGCTTGGTCCGTGGCCTTGTCCTCTACCACATTCCCCCACACCTCTCAAACGAGGCCCACGACCTCTCAGAAGGGGTGCTTGGTCCGTGGCCTTGTCCTCTACCACATTCCCACCACACCTCTCAAACGAGGCCCACGACCACCTCTCAGAAGGGGTGCTCGTCACCTGCCATTCCTTTGACCACCACAAGAGTTGGCAGTTTTGGAAATGCAATTACATACCTACACTCAACATCCACTTTATCAGGTACACCTGCCTGTTAATAGCTCCTTCGAACAGCGAATCATGTGGCTGCCTGCAACTCATTATATGGAGTATATAGATGGAGTATGTAGATAGCTTTCCTTGTTGTTCAACCTAACATTAGAACGGGCAAGATGAGTAATCTAAGCGACTTTGACCGTGGTATGATTGTTGATGCCACACATGGTGATTCTAGAGCATCTCAGAAACAGCTGCCTTCCTGGGATTTTTTAAGCACGACAATCTCTAGAGTTTACAGAGAAAGGTGCAATTAATAAAACACATGCGGTTATGTGGTCAAAAGCACCTTGTTAATGAGAGAGGTCAGAGGAGAATGTCCAGACTCATTCAAGCTAACAGAAAGGACTCAAACGCTCAAATAACAGCTGTTTAAAACAGTGATGTGCAGAAGGGCATCTCTTAACATACAACCCCGTGAATAATTCAGGCTTTTGTGGAGGCAAAAAGGGTCCTACCTAGTACTAGATAGTCCTACCCAGGACTATTAGTCCTACCCAGGACTATTAGTCCTACCCAGGACTAGATAGTCCTACCCAGGACTAGATAGTCCTACCCAGTACTAGATAGTCATACCCAGTACTAGATAGTCCTACCCAGTACTAGATAGTCCTACCCAGTACTAGATAGTCCTACCCAGTACTAGATAGTCATACCCAGTACTAGATAGTCCTACCCAGTACTAGATAGTCCTACCCAGTACTAGATAGTCCTACCCAGTACTAGATAGTCATACCCAGTACTAGAGAGGTGTACCTAATAAAGTGGCCCGTGAGTGTACAGTAATGTCAAATCTGAAAATATGGTCTGGAAAAGTGGTACATGGGACCATAGAAACAGTGTCTGATAAAGAATGATGATAAGTCGCTCTGGATAAGAGCGTCTGCTAAATGACTTACATGTAAATGTAATCATTACATCCATAGATAATGTCGTCCAATTGGTTCATGTTCCACGGTAGTTGGTGTCAATGGATCTCATTATCCTGAAACATTCATGATCTAAACATTGTTTGTCGGTTTATTTCCATCACAACTATGAAAATAACACATATGGAATCATGTTGTAACCAAATAAGTGTTAAACAAATCAAAATATATTTAATATTTTAGATTCTTCGAGGAATGGAGCCAACAAGTGCCACCCTTTGCCTTGATGACAGCTTTTCACACTCTTGGCATTCTTTTAACGAGATTCATGAGGAATGCTTTTCCTCCTGTCTTGAAGGAGTTCCCACATATGCTGAGCACTTGTTGGCTGCTTTTTCTTCACTCTGCGGTTTGGGTGATTGTGGAGGCCAGGTCATCTGATGCAGCACTCCATCACTCTCCTTCTTGGTCAAACAGTCCTTACACAGCCTGGAGGTGTGTTGTGTCACTGTCCTGTTGAAAAACACATGATCGTCCCAATAAGTGCAAACCAGATGGGATGGAGTATCGCTGCCTGGAGGTGTGTTGGCCACTGTCCTGTTGAAAAATACATGATCGTCCCACTAAGTGCAAACCAGATGGGATGGAGTATCGCTGCCTGGAGGTGTGTTGGTCACTGTCCTGTTGAAAAATACATGATCGTCCCACTAAGTGCAAACCAGATGGGATGGAGTATCGCTGCCTGGAGGTGTGTTGGTCACTGTCCTGTTGAAAAATACATGATCGTCCCACTAAGTGCAAACCAGATGGGATGGAGTATCGCTGCCTGGAGGTGTGTTGGTCACTGTCCTGTTGAAAAATACATGATAGTCCCACTAAGTGCAAACCAGATGGGATGGAGTATCGCTGCCTGGAGGTGTGTTGGTCACTGTCCTGTTGAAAAATACATGATAGTCCCACTAAGTGCAAACCAGATGGGATGGAGTATCGCTGCCTGGAGGTGTGTTGGCCACTGTCCTGTTGAAAAATACATGATCGTCCCACTAAGTGCAAACCAGATGGGATGGAGTATCGCTGCCTGGAGGTGTGTTGGTCACTGTCCTGTTGAAAAATACATGATCGTCCCACTAAGTGCAAACCAGATGGGATGGAGTATCGCTGCCTGGAGGTGTGTTGGTCACTGTCCTGTTGAAAAATACATGATAGTCCCACTAAGTGCAAACCAGATGGGATGGAGTATCGCTGCAGAATGCTGTGTCACGCCTGCTCCCGCTCTTCCCCCCTGGCGCTCGAGGGCGTTACACACACCTGCCTTCCCCCGTCACGCGCAACACCAATTATTGGACTCACCTGGACTCAATCACCTCTGTCATTACTTCCCCTATATATGTCAGTTCCCTACTCTGCTTCAGCATCGATTGTCGTCTGTCTTTGTACCTGCTTCTCATCTCCGGCATCGGTCCTTACAGGTTAAGCTTTGAATGATAAATAAATCACAGACAGTGTCACAACCAAAGCACCCCCACACCACCACACCTCCTCCTCCATGATTGGGAGCATGCGGAGATCATCCATTCACCTGCGTCAGACACAGACACGGCGGTTAGAACCAAAAACAATCTCACATTTGGACTCAGCACAACAAAGGACAGATTTCCACAGGCCTAATTCCACAGGCCTAATTCCACAGGCCTATTTCCACAGGCCTATTTCCACAGGCCTATTTCCACAGGCCTATTTCCACAGGCCTATTTCCACAGGCCTATTTCCACAGGCCTAATTCCACAGGCCTAATTCCACAGGCCTAATTCCACAGGCCTATTTCCACAGACCTAATTCCACAGGCCTAATTCCACAGGCCTAATTCCACAGGCCTAATTCCACAGGCCTATTTCCATAGGCCTATTTCCATAGGCCTATTTCCACAGGCCTAATTCCACAGGCCTAATTCCACAGGCCTAATTCCACAGGCCTATTTCCACAGGCCTATTTCCACAGGCCTAATTCCACAGGCCTAATTCCACAGGCCTATTTCCACAGGCCTATTTCCACAGGCCTAATTGCTCGTGGTTCTTTGCCCAAAGGGTATCTTTGGACACAATTTGACCATGAATGCCTGATTCACACAGTCTCCTCTGTTCTCTAGTTTTATATATCTAGTTATATACAGTGGCAAGAAAAATAATGTCATTTGTGCATAGATCTGT
>NC_060196.1:63796665-63801665 GCF_021184085.1 Oncorhynchus gorbuscha
ATATAGTTATTACTGTAGGTAGGATACAGTTAGTTACTGTAGGTAGGAAGGGATACAGTGAGTTACTGTAGGTAGGATACAGTTAGTTACTGTAGGTAGGATACAGTTAGTTACTGTAGGTAGGAAGGATACAGTTAGTTACTGTAGGTAGATACAGTCAGTTACTGCAGGTAGGTAGGATACAGTTAGTTACTATAAGTAGGATACAGTCAGTTACTGTAGGTAGGATGCAGTCAGTTACTGTAGGTAGGATACAATTGAATTACTGTAGGTAGGATACAGTCAGTTACTGTAGGTAGGATACAGTTAGTTACTGTAGGTAGGATACAGGTAGTTACTGTAGGTAGGTTGATACAGTTAATTACTGTATGTAGCATACAGTTAGTCACTGTATGTAGGTTGGATACAATCCCATTACTGTAGGTAGGATACAATTGGTTATTGTAGGTAGGTAGATATAGTTAGTTACTGTAGGTAGGATACAGTTAGTTACTGTAGGTAGGAAGGATACGGTTAGTTACTGTAGGTATGATAAAGTTAGTTACTGTAGGTAGGTAGGATATAGTTAGTTACTGTAGGTAGGATACAGTTAGTTACTGTAGGTAGGATACAAAGTTAGTTACTGTAGGTAGGTAGGATATAGTTAGTTACTGTAGGTAGGATACAGTTGAATTTACTGTAGGTAGGATACAATTAGGTACTGTAGGTAGGTAGGATATAGTTAGTTACTGTAGGTAGGATACAGTTAGTTACTGTAGGTAGGGAAGGATACAGTGAGTTACTGTAGGTAGGATACAATTAGTTACTGTAGGTAGATACAGTTAGTTACTGTAGGTAGAAGGATACAGTTAGTTACTGTAGGTAGGATACAGTTAGTTACTGTAGGTGGGTAGGATACTGTCAGTTACTGTAGGTAGGAAGGATACAGTTGGCAGTTCCCTGGGTTGGTTGGCTCTATTCAGACTGCCCTGGGTTGGTTGGCTCGATTCAGACTGCCTGGGTTGGTTGGTTCTATTCAGAATGCCCTGGGTTGGTTGGCTCGATTCTTCAGACTGCCCTGGGTTGGTTGGCTCGATTCAGACTGCCCTGGGTTGGTTGGCTACAGTCAGACTGCCCTGGGTTGGTTGGCTCTATTCAGACTGCCCTGGGTAGGTTGGCTCGATTCAGACTGCCCTGGGTTGGTGGCTCCTATTCAGACTGCCCTGGGTTGGTTGCCTGATTCAGACTGCCCTGGGTTGGTTGGCTCGATTCAGACTGCCCTGGGTTGGTGGCTCTATTCCAGACTGCCCTGGGGTAGCTCTATTCAGTTGGCTCTGTTCAGACTGCCCTGGGTTGGTTGGCTTGGATTCTGTGTTGGTTGGCTGCCCTGGGTTGGTTGGCTACGATTCAGACTGCCCTGGGTTGGTTGGCTCGATTCAGAATGCCCTGGGTTGGTTGGCTCGATTCAGACTTCCTGGGTTGGTTTGCTCTATTCAGACTTCCCTGGTAGGCTCTGTTCAGAATGCCCTGTGTTGGTTGGCTACAGTCAGAATGCTCTGTGTTGGTTGGCTACAGTCAGAATGCCCTGGGTTGGTTGGCTACAGTCAGAATGCCCTGGGTTGGTTGGCTGTTCAGAATGCTCTGGGTTGGTTGGCTACAGTCAGAATGCCCTGGGTTGGTTGGCTCTATTCAATGACTTCCCTGGGTTGGTTTTCTCTATTCAGTTCCTGGTTGGCTAGACTTCCCTGGTAGGCTCTGTTCAGAATGCCCTGTGTTGGTTGGCTACAGTCAGAATGCTCTGTGTTGGTTGGCTACAGTCAGAATGCCCTGGGTTGGTTGGCTACAGTCAGAATGCTCTGGGTTGGTTGGCTACAGTCAGAATGCTCTGGGTTGGTTGGCTACAGTCAGAATGCCCTGGGTTGGTAGGCTCTAGTCAGAATGCCCTGGGTTGATTGGCTACAGTCAGAATGCCCTGGTTGGTTGGCTACAGTCAGAATGCTCTGTGTTGGTTGGCTACAGTCAGCATGCCCTGGGTTGGTAGGCTCTATTCAGAATGCCCTGGGTTGGTTGGCTACAGTCAGAATGCTCTGTGTTGGTTGGCTACAGTCAGAATGCCCTGGGTTGGTAGGCTCTATTCAGAATGCTCTGTGTTGGTTGGCTACAGTCAGAATGCCCTGGGTTGGTTGGCTACAGTCAGAATACCCTGGGTTGGTTGGCTACAGTCAGAATGCCCTGGGTTGGTTGGCTAGTCAGAATGCCCTGGGCTGGTTGGCTACAGTCAAATGCCCTGGGTTGGTTGGCTACAGTCAGAATGCCCTGGGTTGGTTGGCAAGTCAGAATGCAGAATGCCCTGGGTTGGTTGGCTACAGCTCAGAATGCCCTGGGTTGGTTGGCTACAGTCAGAATGCCCTGGGTTGGTTGGCTACAGTCAGAATGCCCTGGGTTGGTTGGCTACAGTCAGACTGCCCTGGGTTGGTTGGCTACAGTCAGAATGCTCCTGGGTTGGTTGGCTACAGTCAGAATGCCCTGGGTTGGTTGGCTACAGTCAGAAGGCCCTGGGTTGGTTGGCTACAGTCAGAATGCCCTGGGTTGGTTGGCTACAGTCAGAATGCCCTGGGTTGGTTGGCTACAGTCAGAATGCCCTGGGTCAGAATGCCCTGGTTGGCTACAGTCAGAATGCCCTGGGTTGAATGCCCTGGGTTGGCTACAGTCAGAATGCTCTGGGTTGGTTGGCTACAGTCAGAATGCCCTGGGTTGGTAGGCTCTATTCAGAATGCCCTGGGTTGATTGGCTACAGTCAGAATGCCCTGGGTTGGTTGGCTACAGTCAGAATGCTCTGTGTTGGTTGGCTACAGTCAGCATGCCCTGTGTTGGTTGGCTACAGTCAGAATGCTCTGTGTTGGTTGGCTACAGTCAGAATGCCCTGGGTTGGTTGGCTACAGTCAGAATGCCCTGGGTTGGTTGGCTACAGTCAGAATGCTCTGGGTTGGTTGGCTACAGTCAGAATGCCCTGGGTTGGTAGGCTCTATTCAGAATGCCCTGGGTTGATTGGCTACAGTCAGAATGCCCTGGGTTGGTTGGCTACAGTCAGAATGCTCTGTGTTGGTTGGCTACAGTCAGCATGCCCTGGGTTGGTAGGCTCTATTCAGAATGCCCTGGGTTGGTAGGCTACAGTCAGAATGCTCTGTGTTGGTTGGCTACAGTCAGAATGCCCTGGGTTGGTAGGCTCGGATTCAGACTGCCCTGGGTTGGTAGGCTCTATTCAGAATGCCCTGGGTTGGTTGGCTACAGTCAGAATGCCCTGGGTTGGTTGGCTACAGTCAGAATGCCCTGGGTTGGTTGGCTACAGTCAGAATACCCTGGGTTGGTTGGCTACAGTCAGAATGCCCTGGGTTGGTTGGCTACAGTCAGAATGCCCTGGGTTGGTTGGCTACAGTCAGAATGCCCTGGGTGGTTGGCTACAGTCAGAATGCCCTGGGTTGGTTGGCTACAGTCAGAATGCCCTGGGTGGTTGGCTACAGTCAGAATGCCCTGGGTTGGTTGGCTACAGTCAGAATGCTCTGGGTTGGTTGGCTACAGTCAGAATGCCCTGGGTGGTTGGCTACAGTCAGACTGCCCTGGGTTGGTTGGCTACAGTCAGACTGCTCTGGGTTGGTTGGCTACAGTCAGAATACCCTGGGTTGGTTGGCTACAGTCAGAATGCCCTGGGTTGGTTGGCTACAGTCAGAATGCCCTGGGTTGGTTGGCTACAGTCAGACTGCCCTGGGCTGGTTGGCTACAGTCAGACTGCTCTGGGTTGGTTGGCTACAGTCAGAATACCCTGGGTTGGTTGGCTACAGTCAGAATGCCCTGGGTTGTTTGGCTACAGTCAGACTGCCCTGGGTTGGTTGGCTACAGTCAGAATGCTCTGGGTTGGTTGGCTACAGTCAGAATGCCCTGGGTGGTTGGCTACAGTCAGACTGCTCTGGGTTGGTTGGCTACAGTCAGAATGCCCTGGGTTGGTTGGCTACAGTCAGAATACCCTGGGTTGGTTGGCTACAGTCAGAATGCCCTGGGTTGTTTGGCTACAGTCAGACTGCCCTGGGTTGGTTGGCTACAGTCAGAATGCCCTGGTTGGTTGGCTCCATGTATATGTTGCCTGGTCTTTGTCTGCTCCTTTTCTGGCCTTCAGTGTGACCCACATCTAGCCTTTAGTTGTGTTACATTTAGCCTTGAATTTAACAGGGCTATTGGCTCCCTATTGGCACCCTATTCCCAACATAGTGCACTACTTTTGACCAGAGCCGTATGGGTTCGACCTGGGTTAAATGCAAATGTGGCCTGATCCTGCCATAAGTCTATCATTGTCCATCTGTCTGTCTGTCTCCTGGGGACGGTCGTGGCAGACTGCAGGGCGACGGAGCTTTCAGACAGGGAGTCCTGACTGTGAGTGACAGCTGACACAGGGCCTCTGTCAAAACCAGGATTTCTACCCAGAGAGACATGGGCCTTAGTAGGGCTGGACGGTATACCGTATTTTGTACAATGCTATTTCAATGTTTGGCTTGTTACATGAGTTGTAATGTGTTTGTAGTTTACTCCGTTTTGCTACTTGAGTCGTCTCTCTCTCGCCTAGATCAACGTGTGCCACGGTATCTTCTAAATCAGAGCTGGAATCGGCACGAATATGTTTAGGCACATTAAATATACATTGAGAGCAAACATAAAACACTAATTAGAGTCCACTGGGGAACACTGATCAACACTTTGGTTCCAGACGCAAGTGTTGTGGATGTAGGTTTTAATCCGTGTGGACGATAATGTGTTGTGATATGTTAGTGCTTACTCTGTGATTCATATGGAAAGCTGTACATCCCTCAGACATCATCATGGCTTGGTCGTATAGGCCATAGATACAGAGCATTCTGGGAAAGTATTCAGACATTCATCATGGCTTGGTCGTATAGGCCATAGATACATTATGGAATACATCCCTCAGACATTCATTCATCACACATACAGAGACAACACACACACACACA
>NC_060196.1:63806665-63809641 GCF_021184085.1 Oncorhynchus gorbuscha
CACACACACACACATACAGACACACACACACACACATACAGAGACAACACACACAGAGATACACACACAGAGACAACATACACACACACTCACAGAGACATCAACATACACACACAGCACACACACACATACAGAGACAACACACACACACACATACAGAGACAACACACACACACACACACATACAGAGACAACACACACACACACACACATACAGAGACAACACACACACACACACACACATACAGAGACAACACACACACACACACATACAGAGACAACACACACACACACACACAACACACACAGACACACAGAGACAAACACACACACATACAGAGACAACACACACACATACAGAGACAACACACACACACATACAGAGACAACACACACAGACACACATACAGAGACAACACACACAGACACACATACAGAGACAACACACACACACACACACACACAGAGACAACACACACACACACACACATACAGAGACAACACACACACACATACAGAGACAACACACACACACACACATACAGAGACAACACACACACACACACATACAGAGACAACACACACACACACACACACACATACAGAGACAACACACACACACACACATACAGAGACAACACACACACACACACACACACATACAGAGACAACAAACACACACACATACAGAGACAACACACACACACACACACATACAGAGACAACACACACACACACATACAGAGACAACACACACACACACACACATACAGAGACAACACACACACACACACACATACAGAGACAACACACACACACACACACATACAGAGACAACACACACACACACACATACAGAGACAACACACACACACACACACATACAGAGACAACACACACACACACATACAGAGACAACACACACACACATACAGAGACAACACACACACACATACAGAGACAACACACACAGACACACATACAGAGACAACACACACACACACACACATACAGAGACAACACACACACACACACACATACAGAGACAACACACACACACATACAGAGACAACACACACACACACACATACAGAGACAACACACACACACACACACATACAGAGACAACACACACACACACACATACAGAGACAACACACACACACACACATACAGAGACAACACACACACACACACACACACATACAGAGACAACACACACACACACACATACAGAGACAACACACACACATACAGAGACAACACACACACATACAGAGACAACACACACACACACACACACACACACACACACACACACACACACACACACACACACACACACACACACACACACACACACACACACACACACACGAAGACAACACACACAGAGATACACACACAGAGACAACATACACACACACTCACAGAGACATCACACATACACACACACAGCACACACACACATACAGAGACAACACACACACATACAGAGACAACACACACACACACAAACACTCACACACACGTCCACACACATACAGAGACCACACACACACACACCACATAGAGACAACACACACAAACAGAGACAACATACACACACACACACACACACACACAGAGACACACACACACACAGAGACACACACACAAAGAGAGACAACATACACACACACACACAGAGACAACACACACACACAGAGACAACACACACAAAGAGAGACAACACACACACACACACACACAGAGACACACACACAAAGAGAGACAACACACACACACACACACACACACAGGGACAACACACACACAGACACAACACACACACAGAGACACACACACACACACACACACACACACACACACACACACACACACACACACACACACACACACACACACACACACACACACACACACACACACACACACACACACGAAGACAACACACACAGAGATACACACACAGAGACAACATACACACACACACTCACAGAGACATCACACATACACACACACAGCACACACACACATACAGAGACAACACACACACATACAGAGACAACACACACACACACAAACACTCACACACACGTCCACACACATACAGAGACCACACACACACACACCACATAGAGACAACACACACAAACAGAGACAACATACACACACACACACACACACACACAGAGACACACACACACACACAGAGACACACACACAAAGAGAGACAACATACACACACACACACAGAGACAACACACACACACAGAGACAACACACACAAAGAGAGACAACACACACACACACACACACAGAGACACACACACAAAGAGAGACAACACACACACACACACACACAGGGACAACACACACACAGACACAACACACACACAGAGACACACACACACACACACACACACACACACACACACACACACACACACACACACACACACACACACACACACACACACACACACACACACACACACACACACACACACACACACACACACACACACAGAGAGACAAACACACACACACACACACACACACACACACACACACACACACACACACACACACACACACACACACACACACACACACACACACACACACACACACACACACACACACACACACACACAGTGTAGTCTATTCCACCAAGAGTTGCATTTTTTTCTTCAAGCGCTAACAAGCATCGGTCAATACTGAAGCCACTTTTCAAACCTCTTCACACAGTCTGCATTACCCAACATGCACCTGAGGCCAAACAGTTCCTCTCTCTTCCAAAACCACCGAGACACTTCATACACGTCTCAGAATAAGCTTTTTGGACCAGAACACTGGCAACAATTCTCACACAGAAAACATACATTGTCACTCGTAATACACCGACCTAAAACACAACAAGTCCTGAAATTCCAGGATTGCAATAATAATTAATAATAATAATTACAACAA
>NC_060196.1:63809741-63818206 GCF_021184085.1 Oncorhynchus gorbuscha
ATCTTACCTGGACAGACATCTAACCTGGACAGACATCTAACCTGGACAGACATCTAACCTGGACAGACATCTAACCTGGACAGACATCTAACCTGGACAGACATCTAACCTGGACAGACATCTAACCTGGACAGACATCTAACCTGGACAGACATCTTACCTGGACAGACATCTTACCTGGACAGACATCTAACCTGGACAGACATCTAACCTGGACAGACATCTAACCTGGACAGACATCTTACCTGGACAGACATCTTACCTGGACAGACATCTTACCTGGACAGACATCTAACCTGGACAGACATCTAACCTGGACAGACATCTTACCTGGACAGACATCTAACCTGGACAGACATCTTACCTGGACAGATATTCAACTCACAGACATCTTACCTGGACACAGATCTTACCTGTGGACAGACATCTAACTACAGACATCTTTACCTGGGATATATGATTCTTTGCCTGGACAGACATCTAACCTTGACAGATAGATTTCAATCTGATAGATATCCACCTTGGGACAGAGATCTGGCCTGGATAGACATCTTACCTGGACAGACATCTTACCTGGATAGACATCTAACCTGGACATATTGATACTCAGAGTTCCTTTTCACACATTCACCATTTCTCTCAAAGGGCAGTGTGCAACTATTCTATGTCATTTTCTTAGACTCTGCCAATTGTCATTTTTTCTGACCATTTTCACATTCCCAACAGTGATATGGTCTGCCATCCTCTGTCCCCAATTTCCTGCAGTTGTATTGCCTTGTTGCCAATTACTATGTCAATTTCCTGCCGTCTGATAATATTCTACCTCTCCTCCTGTGGGGGCTTAACCTGGATCCTACTGAAAAACACAAAACAAATCAATATATTTCAAAATGTCAGTACATGTCAAAATGTGAACATACTGTTATTGTACTGTAATATGCAGTTCAATTATCATTGAAGGAAGCACATCTCACCTGTTGTTTTGACGGAAAATTGGTACCATTGATGCAACTGTTGAATGCTGGTTGGTTGCCCCTTTAAACCGTCCTCTCTGAGACACCATGGTCTCCTCTCTCTCAAAGAGACACCATGGTCTCCTCTCTCTCAAAGAGACACCATGGTCTCCTCTCTCTCAGAGGGACACCATGGTATCCTCTCTCTCAAAGGGACACCATGGTATCCTCTCTCTCAAAGAGACACCATGGTCTCCTCTCTCTCAAAGAGACACCATGGTCTCCTCTCTCTCAAAGGGACACCATGGTATCCTCTCTCTCAAAGGGACACCATGGTATCCTCTCTCTCAAAGAGACACCATGGTCTCCTCTCTCTCAAAGAGACACCATGGTATCCTCTCTCTCAAAGAGACACCATGGTCTCCTCTCTCTCAAAGAGACACCATGGTATCCTCTCTCTCAAAGAGACACCATGGTATCCTCTCTCTCAAAGGGACACCATGGTATCCTCTCTCTCAAAGAGACACCATGGTCTCCTCTCTCTCAAAGAGACACCATGGTTTATAATGGTCAGTAATTATGTCCCTCGTCTCATCGAGACACCATGGTTTATAATGGTCAGTAATTATGTCCCTCATCTCATCAGAGACACCATAGTTTACAATGGTCAGTAATTATGTCCCTCATCTCACCAGAGACTCCATGGTTTACAATGGTCAGTAATTATGTCCCTCATCTCATCAGAGACACCATGGTTTACAATGGTCAGTAATTATGTCCCTCATCTCACCAGAGACACCATGGTTTACAATGGTCAGTAATTATGTCCCTCATCTTACCAGAGACCACTTCTCTTGGTCTTCCTCTCCTTTGTCCTCCACGTATTCTCCCCTCTCCCTGCCACTTCTTCCCCCACCAACCTGTCTCCCTCTCCCTGCCACTTCTTCCCCCACCAACCTGTCTCCCTCTCCCTGCCACTTCTTCCCCCACCAACCTGTCTCCCTCTCCCTGCCACTTCTTCCACCAACAACCTGTCTCCCTCTCCCCAACACTCTTCTTTCCCCCACTAACCTGTCTCCCTCTCCCTGCCACTTCTTCCCCCACAAACCTGTCTCCCTCTCCCTCTCCCTGCCACTTCTTTCCCCCACCAACCTGTCTCCCTCTCCCTGTCACTCTTCCTTCCCCACCAACCTGTCTTCCTCTCCCTGCCTCTCTTCAACCCCACCAACCTGTCTCCCTCTCCCTAACCTGTCTAACTCTCTTCTTCCCCCACTAACCTGTCTCCCTAACTCTCCCTGTCTCACTGCCACTCTATCCCCACCAACCTGTCTCCCTCTCCCTGACACTGTCTTCCCCTTCCCCCCACCAACCTGTCTCCCTGCCCTGACTCTTCCCCCACCAACCTGTCTCCCTCTCCTTCTTTCCCCACTCTCCCTCTTCCCTCCACCAACCCTGTCTTCCTCTTCCTGCCACTCTTCTTTCCCCACCAACCTGTCTCCCTGCCACCTTCTTCCCCCCACCAACATGTCTCCCTCTCCCTGCCAATCTTCTTCAACCACCAACCTGTCTCCCTCTCCCTGCCATCCTTCTCCCCCACCAACCTGTCTCTCTCTCCCTGCCACTCTTCTTCAACCACCAACCTGTCTCCCTCTCCCTGCCATTCTTCTTTCCCCACCAACCTGCCAACACTCCCTCTCCCTCTCCCTGCCACTCTTCTTCCCCCACAACCTGTCTCCCTCTCCCTCCCTCTTCTTCCCCCACCAACCTGTCTTCCTCTCTCTGCCCTCTTCTTTCTACCCCCCTCTTCTCCCTGCCACTCTTCTATCCCCCTGCCAACCTGTCTCCCTCTCCCTGCCACTCTTCTTCCCCCACCAACCTGTCTTCTCTTCCTGCCATCTTCTTTCCCCCCTGCCTGTCTCCCTCTCCCTCCACTCTTCTTCAACCACCAACCTGTCTCCCTCTCCCTGCCATTCTTCTTTCCCCACCAACCTGTCTCCATCTCTCTCCTGCCACTCTTCTTCCCCCACCAACCTGTCTCCCTCTCCCTGCCATTCTTCTTCCCCCTGCCAACCTGTCTCCTCCCTCTTCTTCCCCCACCAACCTGTCTCCCTGCCACTCTTCTTCCCCCCACCAACCTGTCTCCCTCTCCCTGCCTCTCTTCTTCCCCCACCAACCTGTCTTCCTCTTCCTGCCACTCTTCTTTCCCCACCAACCTCCCCCACCAACTCTTCTCCCACCAACCTCCCTCTCCTGCCACTTCTTCTTTCCCCACCAACCTGTCTCCCCCTCCCTGCCATTCTTCTTTCCCCACCAACCTGTCTCCCTCTCCCTGCCACTCTTCTTCCCCCACCAACCTGTCTTCCTCTTCCTGCCATTCTTCTTTCCCCACCAACCTGTCTCCCTCTCCCTCTCCCTGCCACTCTTCTTCCCCCCACCAACCTGTCTCCCTCTCCCTGCCACTCTTCTTCCCCCACCAACCTGTCTCCCTGCCTCTTTCTTTCCCCCCTGCCTGTCTTCTCTCACTCCCTCTTCTAACTTTCCCCCACCAACCTGTCTCCCTCAACCCTGCCACTCTTCTATCCCCACCATACAGTTTTCCTCTCCCTTTCATTTTTCTTCAACTCCCAACCTGTCTCCCTCTCCACTAGCCATTTTAATGTTTCCCCACCAATCTTTGGCTCCCTTCCCTGCCACTCTTCTTCCCCCACCAACCTGTCTCCCTGCCACTCTTTTCAGATACCAACCTGTCTCCCTGCCTCTTCCCCACCATCCTGTCTCCCTCTCCCTGCCACTCTTCTTCCCTAAAACCTGTCTTCCTCTTGACCATCTCACTCTTCACTTTCCCCACCAACCTGTCTGCCACTTCTTCAACCACCAACCTGTCCACCTCTCCCTGCCATTCTTCTTTCCCCCACCTTCTGTCTCCCTCTCCCTCTCCCTGCCACTAGAAATTCTTCCCCCACCAACCTGTCTCCCTCTCCTGACTTTCTTCCCCCATTTTATTATGATTTTATTTGAGACAGGAAAGGCCACTCTTCTTTCCCACCAACTTGTCTCCCTCTGTCATGCAGGTGAAAAGGACCCAAAGCGACTTAGGCGAAGGCAAGTCTTTAATCCAGTAAAGTAAATACAAACAAAAAACAACTTTCACTCGAAATGAGCGGACAAACTGGAGACTTCGATCTTGAACAGCAGGTGAACAGCAGGTTGCCTCGGGGAAGGCATGAACCAGACAGACTCAGACACCTGCTCACCACGCAGCATCTGGAAACACGACACGACAGGGCGATACACAAACACAGCACGGTGAATTCCTAGACAAGGAACCGACAGGACTGGGAGGTTTCACAAAGGAAGAAATAGGGACTCTAATCAGGGAAAGGATCGGGGAACAGGTGTGGGAAGACTAAATGATTGATTAGGGAATAGGAACAGCTGGGAGCAGGAACAGAACGATAGAGAAGAGAGAGCGAGAGAGTGATGAGAGAGGGAGGAAGAGAGGATAGAAAGAGGAAAGAACCTAATAAGACCAGCAGAGGAAACGAATAGAATGGGAAGCACAGGGACAAGACAAGATAATAAATGACAAAACATGACAGTACCCCCCACTCACCGGCGCCTCTGGCGCACTCGAGAGGAATCTGGCGGCAACGGAGGAAATCATCAATGAGTGAACGGTCCAGCACGTCCCGAGACGGAACCCAACTCCTCTCCTCAGGACCGTAACCCTCCCAATCCACTAAGTATTGGTGACCCGTCCCCGAGAACGCATGTCCATGATCTTATGTACCTTGTAACAGGTGCGCTCGACAAGGACGGGAGGGGAGAGGGAAGACGAACGGGGGTGCGAAGAAAGGGCTTGACACAGGAGACATGGAAGACAGGGGATGACGGACGAAGATGTCGCGGAAGAAGCGTCGTAGAGGAAGGTTGCGAGTGGAAAGCCACACTCTCTGGCCGCAACAATACCTTGGACTCTTAATCCTGCGTTTATTGGCGGCTCTCACAGTCTGTGCCCTGTAACGGCAAAGTGCAGACCTCACCCTCCTCCAGGTGCGCTCACAACGTTGGACAAACGCTTGAGCGGAGGGAACGCTGGACTCGGCAAGCTGGGATGAGAACAGAGGAGGCTGGTAACCCAGACTACTCTGAAACGGAGATAACCCGGTAGCAGACGAAGGAAGCAATTGTGAGCGTATTCTGCCCAGGGGAGCTGTTCTGCCCAAGACGCAGGGTTTCTGAAAGAAAGGCTGCGTAGTATGCGACCAATCGTCTGATTGGCCCTCTCTGCTTGACCGTTAGACTGGGGATGAAACCCGGAAGAGAGACTGACGGACGCACCAATCAAACGACAGAACTCCCTCCAAAACTGTGACGTGAATTGCGGGCCTCTGTCTGAAACGGCGTCTAACGGGAGGCCATGAATTCTGAATACATTCTCGATAATGATTTGTGCCGTCTCCTTAGCGGAAGGAAGTTTAGCGAGGGGAATGAAATGTGCCGCCTTAGAGAACCTATCGACAACCGTAAGAATCACAGTCTTCCCCGCAGACAAAGGCAGACCGGTAATGAAGTCTAGGGCGATGTGAGACCATGGTCGAGAAGGAATGGGGAGCGGTCTGAGACGACCGGCAGGAGGAGAGTTACCCGACTTAGTCTGCGCGCAGTCCGAACAAGCAGCCACGAAACGGCGCGTGTCACGCTCCTGAGTCGGCCACCAAAAGCGCTGGCGAATAGACGCAAGAGTGCCTCGAACACCGGGATGACCAGCTAACTTGGCAGAGTGAGCCCACTGAAGAACAGCCAGACGCAGTGGAAACAGGAACGAAAAGGAGGTTACTAGGACAAGCGCGCGCGACGCAGTGTGCGTGAGTGCTTGCTTAACCTGTCTTTCAATTCCCAGACTGTTAACCCGACAACACGCCCATAAGGAAGAATCCCCTCGGGATCAGTAGAAGCCACAGAAGAACTAAACAGACGGGATAAGGCATCAGGCTTGGTGTTCTTGCTACCCGGACGGTAAGAAATCACAAACTCGAAACGAGCGAAAAACAACGCCCAACGAGCTTGACGGGCATTAAGTCGTTTGGCAGAACGGATGTACTCAAGGTTCTTATGGTCTGTCCAAACGACAAAAGGAACGGTCGCCCCCTCCAACCACTGTCGCCATTCGCCTAGGGCTAAGCGGATGGCGAGCAGTTCACGGTTACCCACATCATAGTTGCGCTCAGATGGCGACAGGCGATGAGAAAAATAAGCGCAAGGATGAACCTTATCGTCAGACTGGAAGCGCTGGGATAGAATGGCTCCCACGCCTACCTCTGAAGCGTCAACCTCGACAATGAATTGTCTAGTGACGTCAGGAGTAACGAGGATAGGAGCGGACGTAAAACGTTCTTTAGAAGATCAAAAGCTCCCTGGGCGGAACCGGACCACTTAAAACACGTCTTGACAGAAGTAAGAGCTGTGAGAGGGCAGCAACTTGACCGAAATTACGAATGAAACGCCGATAGAAATTAGCGAAACCTAAAGCGCTGCAACTCGACACGTGACCTTGGAACGGGCCAATCACTGACAGCTTGGACCTTAGCGGAATCCATCTGAATGCCTTCAGCGGAAATAACGGAACCGAGAAAAGTAACGGAGGAGACATGAAAAGAGCACTTCTCAGACTTTACGTAGAGACAATTCTCTAAAAGGCGCTGTAGAACACGTCGAACGTGCTGAACATGAATCTCGAGTGACGGAGAAAAAATCAGGATATCGTCAAGATAGACAAAAACAAAGATGTTCAGCATGTCTCTCAGAACATCATTAACTAATGCCTGAAAAACAGCTGGCGCATTGGCGAGACCAAACGGCAGAACCCGGTACTCAAAATGCCCTAACGGAGTGTTAAACGCCGTTTTCCACTCGTCCCCCTCTCTGATGCGCACGAGATGGTAAGCGTTACGAAGGTCCAACTTAGTAAAGCACCTGGCTCCCTGCAGAATCTCGAAGGCTGATGACATAAGGGGAAGCGGATAACGATTCTTAACCGTTATGTCATTCAGCCCTCGATAATCCACGCAGGGCGCAGAGTACCGTCCTTCTTCTTAACAAAAGAACCCCGCCCCGGCCGGAGAGGAAGAAGGCACTATGGTACCGGCGTCAAGAGACACAGACAAATAATCCTCGAGAGCCTTACGTTCGGGAGCCGACAGAGAGTATAGTCTACCCCGAGGAGGAGTGGTCCCGGAAGGAGATCTGTCAAATCGCCAGGTTCCTCCTGAGAAGTAGGGACAGAAGAAACGGGAGGGATGGCAGACATTAAACACTTCACATGACAAGAAACGTTCCAGGATAGGATAGAATTACTAGACCAATTAATAGAAGGATTATGACATACTAGCCAGGGATGACCCAAAACAACAGGTGTAAACGGTGAACGAAAATCAAAAAGAAATAGTCTCACTGTGGTTTACCAGATACTGTGAGGTTAAAGGTAGTGTCTCAAATCTGATACTGGGAAGATGACTACCATCTAAGGCGAACATGGGCGTAAACTTCTCTAACTCTCTGAAAGGAATGTCATGTTTCCGAACCCATGCTTCGTCCATGAAACAACCCTCAGCCCCAGAGTCTATCAAGGCACTACATGTAGCACCCGAACCGGTCAGCGTAGATGGACCGACAAAGTAGTACAGGATTTTGATGGAGAGACTTGAGTAGTTGCGCTCACCTGTAGCCCTCCGCTTACAGATGAGCTCTGGCTTTTACTGGACATGAATTAACAAAATGTCCAGCAACTCCGCAATAGAGGCACAGGCGGTTGGTGATCCTCCGTTCCCTCTCCTTAGTCGAGATGCGAATCCCTCCCAGCTGCATGGGCTCAGTCTCTGAGCCAGAGGAGGAGATGGTTGCGATGCGGAGCAGGAAACACCGTTGATGCGAGCTCTCTTCCACGAGCCCGGTGTAAGATCTACCCCGTCGTTCTATGCGGATGGCGAGAGCAATCAAAAGAGTCCACATCACCCGAATCATCTCCTCTTTAAAGTTCTGGAACTTGTTAGAGCAATCAGCCCTTGCCTCCCAGATAGCTGTGCCCCATTCTCGAGCCCGGCCAGTAAGGAGTGAAATGACGTAAGCAACCCGAGCTCTCTCTCTAGAGTATGTGTTGGGTTGGAGAGAGAACACAATCTCACACTGCGTGAGAAAGGAGCGGCACTCAGTGGGCTGCCCGGAGTAGCAAGGTGGGTTATTAACCCTAGGTTCTGGAGGCTCGGCAGGCCAGGAAGTAACAGGTGGCACGAGACGTGGACTCTGGAACTGTCCAGAGAGGTCGGAAACCTGAGCGGCCAGGTTCTCCACGGCATGGCGAGCAGCAGACAATTCCTGCTCGTGTCTGCCGAGCATGGCTCCTTGGATCTCGACGGCAGTGTAGCGGGCGTCTGAAGTCGCTGGGTCCATTCCTTGGTCGGTTCCTTCTGTCATGCAGGTGAAAGAGGACCCAAAGCGACTTGGCGAAAACAG